>NW_026263378.1:0-163196 GCF_947179515.1 Apodemus sylvaticus
CAACACGTTGTAAATCGAAAATATTTGGTGTGACGTGTATGTCTAAACGTGTAGCCTCAAAAGAGAACCCACAGGAGAATTTTCTTTCAACAAAATTTGTCAGAAACCACGTTTTAAGGAAATCTCGCATCGTGCGAAATTATCTTGTTTTTCCTAAACAACACGTTGTAACTCGAAAAGCTTGGTGTTGCGTGTATGTCTAAGCTTGTAGCGTCAAAAGAGAACGCACAAGAGAGTTTTCTCTCGAAAGAATGTGTACGAATTCCACTTTATAAGGAAATACACTGTTGCAGAGAAAAGACAAATACGTACATATTGGAAACACTTTAAGAGAAGAAATAATGCATCGTACTAAATTAGCGTGTATCTCCTAAACAACACGTTGTAACTCGAAAAGATTTGGTGTGGCTCGTACCTCTACACGTGTAGCCTCAAAAGAGAACCCACAGGAGAACTTTCTTTCGTCAAAATTTTTCAGAAAACCACGTTTTATGGAAATCTCGCATCCTGCGAAATTATCTTGTTTTTCCTAAACAACACGTTGTAACTCGAAAAGCTTTGGCATTGACTGTTTGTCTAAGCGTGTAGCCTCAAAAGAGAACGCACAGGAGAGTTTTCCCTCGAAAGAATATGTAAGAATACCACGTTATAAGGAAATACAGTGTTGGAGAGTAAACATAAATAAGTACATATTGGAAACACTTTACGAGAAGAAATAACGCATCCTACAAAATTTGCTTCTATCTCCTAAACAACACATTGTAACTTGAAAAGATTTGGTGTGGCTCATACGGATACATGTGTAACCTCAAAAGAGAACCCACAGGAGAACTTTCTTTCGTCAAAATTTGTCAGGAAACCACGTTTTAAGGAAATCCTGCATAGTGCAAAATTATCTTGTTTTTCCTAAACAACACGTTGTAACTCAAAAAGCTTTGGTGTTGCGTGTATGTCTAAGCATGTAGCCTCTAATGAGAACGCACAGGAGAGTTTTCTCTCGAAAGAACATGTAAGAATACAACGTTATAAGGAAATACAGTGTTGCTGAGTAAAGACAAATACGTACGTATTGGAAACACTTTAGGAGAAGAAATAAAGCATCGTACAAAATTAGCTTGTATCTCCTAAACAACACGTGGTAACTCGTAAGGATTTGGTGTGGCGTGTACTTCTAAACTTGTAGCCTCAAAAGAGAACCCACAGGAGAATTTTCTTTCGTCAAAATTTGTCAGAAAACCACGTTTTAAGGAAATCCTGCATCGTACGAAATTATCTTGTTTTTCCTAAACAACACGTTGTAACTCGAAAAGCGTTGGTGTTGCCTGTATGTCTAACTGTGTAGCCTCAAAAGGGAACGCACAGGATAGGTTTCTCTCGAAATAATATATAACAATACCACGTTATAAGGAAATACAATGTTGCAGAGTAAAGACAAATACATACGTATTGGAAACACTTTACGAGAAGAATTAACGCATTGTACAAAATTAGCTTGTATCTCCTAAACAACACGTTGTAACTCGAAAATATTTGATGTGGCGTGTATGTCTAAATATGTAGCCTCAAAAGAGAACCCACAGGAGAATTTTCTTCCATCAAAATTTTTCAGAAAAGCACATTTTAAGGAAATCCCGCATCGTGCGAAATCATCTCCTTTTTCCTAAACAACATGTAACTCGAAAAGCTTTCATGTTGCATGTATGTGTAAGCGTGGAGCCTCAAAAGAGAAGGCACAGGAGAGTTTTCTCTCGAAAGAATATGTAAGAATACCACGTTATAAGGAAATACACTTTTGCAGAGTAAAACAAATAAGTACATATTGGAAACACTTTACAAGAAGAAATAACGCATCGTACAAAATTAACTTGTATCACCAAACAACACGTTGTAAATCGAAATGATTTGGTGTGACGTGTATGTCTAAACATGTAGCTTCAAAAGAGAACCTACAGGATAATTTTCTTTCATCAAGATTTGTCAGAAACCACGTTTTAAGGAAATCTCGCATCATGCGAAATTATCTTGTTTTTCCTAAACAACACGTTGTAACTCGAAATGCTTTGGTGTTGCGTGTATGTCTAAGCTTGTAGACTCAAAAGAGAACGCACAAGAGAGTTTTCTCTCAAAAGAATATGTACGAATACCACGATATAAGGAAATACAATTTTGCAGAGTAAAGACAAATAAGTACATATTGGAAACACTTTAAAAGAAGAAATAACGCATCGTACAAAATTAGATTGTATCTCCTAAACAACACGTTGTAACTTGAAAACATTTGGTGTGACGTGTACGACTAAACGTGTAGCCTCAAAAGAGAACCCACCAGATAATTTTCTTTCATCAAAATTTGTCAGAATCCACGTTTTAAGGAAATCTCGCATCGTGCGAAATTATCTTGTTTTTTCCTAAACAGCACGTTGTAACTTGAAAAGCTTTGGTGTTGTGTATATGTCTAAGCGTGTAACCTCAAAAGGGAACGCCCAGGATAGTTTTCTCTCGAAAGTATATGTAAGAATACCACGTTAAAAGGAAATACAATGTCTCAGAGTAAAGACAAATACGTACGTATTGGAAACACTTTACGAGAAGAATTAACGCATCGTAAAAAATTAGTTTGTATCTCCTAAACAACACGTTGTAACTCGAAAAGATTTGGTGTGGCATGTACGTCTAAACGTGTAGCTTCAAAAGAGAACCCACAGGAGAATTTTCTTTCTTCAAAATCTTTTCAGAAAACCACGAATTAAGGAAATCCCGCATCGTGCGAAATCATCTTATTTTCCTAAACAGCATGTTGTAACTCGAAAAGCTTTGGTGCTGCGTGTATGTGTAAGCGTGGAGCCTCAAAAGTGAAGGCACAGGAGAGTTTTCTCTCGAAAGAATATGTAAGAATACCACGTTATAAGGAAATACAATTTTGCAGAGTAAAGACACATAAATACATATTGGAAACACTTTATGAGAAGAAATAACGCATCATACAAAATTAGCTTGTATCTCCTAAACAACACGTTGTAACTCGAAAAGATTTGGTGTGACGTGTACGTCTAAAAGTGTAGCCTCAAACGAGAACCAACAGCAGAATTTTCTTTCGTCAAAATTTGTTAGAAAACCACGTTTTAAGGAAATCCCGCATCGTGTGAAATTATCTTATTTTTCCTAATCAACACGTTGTAACACGAAATGCTTTGGTTTTGAGTGTATGTCTAAGCGTGTATCCTCAAAAGGGAAGGCACAGGAGAGTTTTCTCTCGAAAGAATATGTAAGAATACCACGTTATAAGGAAATACAGTGTTGCAGAGTAAAGACAAATACGTATTGGAAACACTTTACGAGAAGAAATAAAGCATCCTACAAAATTAGCTTGTATCTCCTAAACAACAAGATGTAACTCGAAAATATTTGGTGTGGTGTGTACGTCTAAACGTGTAGCCTCAAAAGATAACCCACAGGAGAATTTTCTCTCGTCAAAATTTGTCAGAAAACCACGTTTTAAGGAAATCCGGCATCGTGCGAAATGATCTTGTTTTTCCTAAACAACACGTCGTAACTCGAAAAGCTTTGGCATTGCGTGTATGGGTAAGCATGTAGCCTCAAAAGAGTAGGCACAGGAGAATTTTCTCTCGAAAGAATATGTAAGCATACCACGTTATAAGGAAATACAGTGTTGCAGAGTAAAGACAAATACGTACTTATTGGAAACACTTTATGAGAAGAAATAACGCATCGTACAAAATTGGCTTTTATCTCCTAAACAACACGTTGTAACTCGAAAAGATTTGGTGTGGCTCATATGTCTACATGTGTAGCCTCAAAAGAGAACGAACAGGAGAACTATCTTTCGTCAAAATTTCTCAGGAAACCACGTTTTAAGGAAATCCCGCATCATGCAAAATTATCTTGTTTTTCCTAAACAACACGATGTAACTCGAAAAGCTTTGTAGTTGCATGTATGTCTAAGCGTGTAACCTCTAAAGAGAACGCACAGGATAGTTTTCTCTCGAAAGAATACATAAGAATACCACGTTATTAGGAAATACAATTTTGCAGAGTAAAGACAAATAAGTACATATTGGAAACACTTTACAAGAAGAAATAACGCATCGTACAAAATTAGATTGTGTCTCCTAAACAACACGTTGTAACTCGAAAAGATTTGGTGTGACGTCTACGTCTAAACGTGTAGCCTCAAAAGAGAACCCACAAGATAATTTTCTTTCATCAAAATTTGTCAGAATCCACGTTTTAAGGAAATCTCGCATCGTGCGAAATAATCTTATTTTTTTCCTAAACAGCACGTTGTAACTTGAAAAACTTTGGTGTTGTGTGTATGTCTAAGCGTGTAACTTCAAAAGGGAACGCCCAGGATAGTTTTCTCTCGAAAGAATATGTAAGAATACCACGTTATAAAGAAATACTGTGTTGTAGAGTAAAAACAAATATGTACGTATTGGAAAAACTTTAAGAGAAAAAATAAAGCATCACACAAAATTAGCTTGTATCTCCTAAACAACACGTTGTAACTCGAAAGGATTTGGTATGGCATGTACTTCTAAATGTGTAGCCTCAAAATAGAATCCACAGGAGAATTTTCTTTCGTCAAAATTTGTCAGAAAACCACGTTTTAAGGAAATCCCGCATCGTGCGAAATTATCTTGTTTTACCTAAACAACACATTGGAACTCGAAAAGCTTTGGTGTTGCATGTATGTCTAAGCGTGTAGCCTCAAAAGAAAGCACAGGAGAGTTTTCTCTCGAAAGAATATGTAAGAATACCACGTTATAAGGAAATACAGTGTTGCAGAGTAAAGAAAAATAAGTACGTATTGGAAACACTTTACAAGAAGAAATAACGCATCGTAAAAATTAGCTTGTATCTCCTAAACTACACGTTGTAACTCGAAAAGATTTGGTGTGGCGTTTACGTCTATATGTGTAGCCTCAAAACAGAACCCACAGGAGAATTTTCTTTCGTCAAAATTTTTTCAGAAAACTACGTTTTAAAGAAATCCTGCATCGTGCGAAATTATCTTGTTTTTCCTAAACAACACCTCCTAACTCGAAAAGCTTTGGTGTGGCGTGTATGGGTAAGCGTGTAGCCTCAAAAGAGTAGGCAAAGGAGAGTTTTATCCCGAAAGAATATGTAAGAATACCACGTTATAAGGAAATACAGTGTTGCAGAGTAAAGACATATATGTACGTATTGGAAATACTTTACGAGAAGAAATAACGCATCGTAGAAAATTAGCTTGTATCTCGTAAACAACACGTTGTAACTCGAAAAGATTTAGTGTGGCGTGTACGTCTAAATGTATAGCCTCAAAGAGAACCCACAGGAGAATTTTCTTTCTTCAAAATTTGTCAGAAATCCACGTTTTAAGGAAATCCCGCATCGTGAGAAATTATCTTATTTTTCCTAATCAACAAGTTGTAACGCGAAAAGCTTTGGTGTTGCGTGTATGTCTAAGCGTGTAGCCTCAAAAGAGAACGCACAGAAGAGTTTTCTCTCAAAAGAATATGTAAGAATACCACGTTATAAGGAAATACAGTGTTGCAGAGTAAAGAAAAATACGTATGTATTGGAAACACTTTATGAGAAGAAATAACGCTTCGTAGAAAATTAGCTTATATCTCCTATACAACACATTGTAACTCAAAACGATTTGGTGTGGCGTGTACGTCTAAACGTGTAGCCTCAAAAGAGAACCAACAGGAGAATTTTCTTTCGTCAAAATTTGTCAGAAAACCATGTTTTAAGGAAATCCCGTATCGTGCGAAATTATCTTATTTTTCCTAATCAACACGTTGTAACACGAAATGCTTTGGTTTTGCCTGTATGTCTAAGCGTGTAGCCTCAAAGAAGAAGGCACAGGAGACTTTTCACTTGAAAGAATATGTAAGAATACCACGTTATAAGGAAATACAGTGTTGCAGAATAAAGACCAATACATACATATTGGAAACAGTTTACGAGAAGAAATAACGCATCGTAAAAAATTAGCTTGTTTCTCCTAAACTACACGTTGTAACTTGAAAATATTTGGTGTGGCGTGTACGTCTAAACGTGTAAACTCAAAAGAGAACCCACGGGAGAATTTTCTTTCGTCAAAATTTTTCAGAATACCATGTTTTAAGGAAATCCGGCATCGTGCAAAATAATGTTGTCTTTCCTAAACAACACGTCATAACTCGAAAAGCTTTGGTATTGCGTGTATGGGTAAGCGTGTAGCCTCAAAAGAGTAGGCACAGGAGAATTTCCTCTCGAAAGAATATGTAAGCATACCACGTTATAAGGAAATACAGTGTTGCAGAGTAAAGACAAATACGTACTTATTGGAAACACTTTAAGAGAAGAAATAACATATCGTACAAAATTAGCTTGTATCTCCTAAACAACAAGTTGTAACTCGAAAAGATTTGGTGTGGCGTGTACGTCTAAACGTGTAGCCTCAACAGAGAACCCTCAGGAGAATTTTCTTCCCTTAAAATTTGTCAGAAAACCACGTTTTAAGGAAATCCGGCATTGTGCGAAATGATCTTGTTTTTCCTAAACAACACGTCGTTACTCGAAAAGCTTTGGTGTTGCGTGTATGGGTTAGCGTGTAGCCTCAAAAGAGTAGGCACAGGAGAGTTTTCTCTCGAAAGAATATGTAAGCATACCATGTTCTAAGGAAATACAGTGTTGCAGAGTAAAGACAAATATGTACGTATTGGAAACACTTTAAGATAAGAAATAACGCATCGTACAAACTTAGCTTGTATCTCCTAAACAACACGTTGTAACACGAAAAGATTTGGAGTGGCGTGTACGTCTAAACGTGTAGCCTCAAAAGAGAACCAACAGGAGAATTTTCTTTCGTCAAAATTTGTCAGAAAACCACGTTTTAAGGAAATCCGGCATCGTGCGAAATTATCTTGTTTTTCCTAAACAACACATCCTAACTCGAAAAGCTATGGTGTTGCGTGTATGTCTAAGCATGTAGCCTCAAAAGAGAAGGCACAGGAAAGTTTTCTCTCGAAAGAATGTGTAAGAATACCACGTTATAAGGAAATACATTGTTGCAGAGTAAAGACAAATAGGTACGTATTGGAAACACTTTACGAGAAGAAATAACGCTTCGTACAAAATTAGCTTGTATCTCCTAAACTACACGTTGTAACTCGAAAAGATTTGGTGTGGTGTGTACTTCTAAATGTGTAGCCTCAAAAGAGAACCCACAGGAGAATTTTCTTTCGTCAAAAATTTTTCAGAAAACCACGTTTTAAGGAAATCCCGCATCGTGCGAAATTATCTTGTTTTTCCTAAACAACACGTTGTAACTCGAAAAGCTTTGGAGTTGCGTGTATGTTTTAGAGTGTAGCTTCAAAAGAGAAGGCACAGGAGAGTTTTCTCCTGAAAGAATATGTAAGAATACCACGTTATAAGAAATACAGTGTTGCATAGTAAAGACAAATATGTACGTATTGGAAACACTTTACGAGAAGAAATAATGCATCATACAAAAGTAGCTTTATCGCCTAAACAACACGTTGTAACTCGAAAAGATTTGGTGTGGCGTGTACGTCTAAACACATAGCCTCAATGAGAAGCCACAGGAGAATTTTCTTTCTTCAAAATTTGTCAGAAAACCATGTTTTAAAGAAATCCCGCATCGTGCGAAATTATCATGTTTTTCCAAATCAACAAGTTGTAACGCCAAAAGCTTTGGTGTTGCGTGTATGTCTAAGCGTGTAGCCTCAAAAGAGAACTCACAGAAGAGTTTTCTCTCAAAAGAATATGTAAGAATACCACGTTATAAGGAAATACAGTGTTGCAGAGTAAAGACAAATACGTATGTATTGGAAACACTTTATGAGAAGAAATAACGGTTCGTACAAAATTAGCTTATATCTCCTATACAACACGTTGTAACTCAAAACAATTTGGTGTGGCGTGTACTTCTAAACGTGTAGCCTCAAAAGAGAACCAACAGGAGAATTTTCTTTCGTCAAAATTTGTCAGAAAACCATGTTTTAAGGAAATCCCGCATCGTGCAAAATTAACTTAATCTTCCTAATCAACACGTTGTAACATGAAATGCTTTGGTTTTGCCTGTATGTCTAAGCATGTAGCCTCAAAAGAGAAGGCACAGGAGAGTTTTCTCTCGAAAGAATATGTAAGAATACCACGTTATAAGGAAATACAGTGTTGCAGAGTAAAGACAAATATGTACGTATTGGAAACACTTTATGAGAAGAAATAAAGCATCATACAAAATTAGCTTGTATCTCCTAAACAACACATTGTAACTCGAAAGGATTTGGTGTGGCGTGTACGTCTAAATGTGCAGCCTCAAAAGAGAACCCACAGGAGAATTTTCTTTCGTCAAAATTCGTCAGAAAAACACGTTTTAAGGAAATCCGGAATCATGCAAAATTATCTTGTTTTTCCTAAACAACACTTCGTAACTCGAAAAGCTTTGGTGTTGCGTGTATGGGTAAGCGTGTAGCCTCAAAAGAGTAGGCACAGGAGAGTTTTCTCTCGAAAGAATATATAAGCATACCACGTTATAAGGAAATACAGTGTTGCAGAGTAAAGACAAATACTAACGTATTGGAAACACTTTATGAGAAGAAATAACGCATCGTACAATATTAACTTGTATCTCCTAAACAACACGTTGTAACTCGAAAAGATTTGGTGTGGCGTGTACGTCTAAATGTGTAGCCTCAAAAGAGAACCCACAGGAGAATTTTCTTTCGTCAAAATTTGTCAAAAACCACGTTTTATGGAAATCCCGCATCGTGCGGAATTATCTTGTTTTTCCTAAACAAAACGTTGTAACTCGAAAAGCTTTGGTGTTGCGTGTATGTCTAAGCGTGTAGCATCAAAAGAAAAGGCACAGGAGAGTTTTCTCTCGAGAGAATATGTAAGAATACCACGTTATAAAGAAATACAGTGTTGCAGAGTAAAGACAAATACGTACATATTGGAAACACTTTTCGAGAAGAAATAACGCTTCATACAAAATTAGCTTATATCTCCTATACAACACGTTGTAACTCGAAAAGATTTGGTGTGGCGTGTACGACTATACGTGTAGCCTCAAAAGAGAACCAACAGGAGAATTTTCTTTCCTCAAAATTTGTCAGAAAACCACGTTTTAAGGAAATCCCGCATAGTGCGAAATTATCTTATTTTTCCTAATCAAAACGTTGTAACATGAAATGCTTTGGTTTTACCTGTATGTCTAAGCCAGTAGCCTCAAAAGAGAAGGCACAGGAGAGTTTTCTCTCGAAAGAATATGTAAGAATACCACATTATAAAGAAATACAGTGTTGCAGAGTAAAGACAAATACATACGTATTGGAAACACTTTACGAGAAGAAATAAAGCATCACACAAAATTAGCGTGTATCTCCTAAACAACATGTTGTAACTCGAAAGGATTTGGTGTGGCATGTACTTCTAAATGTGTAGCCTCGAAAGAGAATCCACAGGAGAATTTTCTTTCGTCAAAATTTGTCAGAAAACCACGTTTTAAGGCAATCCTGCATCGTGCGAAATTATCTTGTTTTTCCTAAACAAAACGTTGGAACTCGAAAAGCTTTGGTGTTGCATGTATGTCTAAGCGTGTAGCCTCAAAAGAAAGCACAGGAGAGTTTTCTCTCGAAAGAATATGTAAGAATACCACGTTATAAGGAAATACAGTGTTGCATAGTAAAGAAAAATACGTACGTATTGGAACACTTTACAAGAAGAAATAACGCATCGTAAAAATTAGCTTGTATCTCCTAAACTACACGTTGTAACTCGAAAAGATTTGGTGTGGCGTGTACGTCTATATGTGTAGCCTCAAAACAGAACCCACAGGAGAATTTTCTTTCGTGAAAATTTGTCAGAAAACCACGTTTTAAGGAAATCCGGCATCGTGCAAAATGATCTTGTTTTTCCTAAACAGCACGTCGTAACTCGAAAAGCTTTGGTGTTGCATGTATTTCTAAGCGTGTAGCCTCAAAAGAAAGCACAGGAGAGTTTTCTCTCGAAAGAATATGTAAGAATACCACGTTATAAGGAAATACAGTGTTGCAGAGTAAAGACAAATACATACGTATTGGATACACTTTACGAGAAGAAATAACGCTTCGTACAATATTAGCTTGTATCTCCTATACAACACGTTGTAACTCGAAAAGATTTGGTGTGGCGTTTACGTCTAAACGTGTAGCCTCAAAAGAGAACGAACAAGAGAATTTTCTTCCGTCAAAATTTGTCAGAAAACCACGTTTTAAGGAAATCCCGCATCTTGAGAAATTATCTTATTTTTCCTAATCAACACGTTGTAACACGAAATGCTTTGGTTTTGCCTGTATGTCTAAGCGTGTAGCCTCAAAAGTGATGGCACAGGAGAGTTTTCTCTCGAAAGAATATGTAAGAATACCACGTTATAAGGAAATACAGTGTTGCAGAGTAAAGAAAAATACGTACTTATTGGAAACACTATACGAGAAGAAATAAAGCATCATACAATATTAGCTTGTATCTCCTAAACCACAGGTTGTAACTCGAAAGGATTTGGTGTGGCGTGTACGTCTAAACGTGTAGCCTCAAAAGAGAACCAACAGCAGAATTTTCTTTCGTCAAAATTTGTTAGAAAACCACGTTTTAAGGAAATCCCGCATCGTGTGAAATTATCTTATTTTTCCTAATCAACACGTTGTAACACGAAATGCTTTGGTTTTGAGTGTATGTCTAAGCGTGTATCCTCAAAAGGGAAGGCACAGGAGAGTTTTCTCTCGAAAGAATATGTAAGAATACCACGTTATAAGGAAATACAGTGTTGCAGAGTAAAGACAAATACGTATTGGAAACACTTTACGAGAAGAAATAAAGCATCCTACAAAATTAGCTTGTATCTCCTAAACAACAAGATGTAACTCGAAAATATTTGGTGTGGTGTGTACGTCTAAACGTGTAGCCTCAAAAGATAACCCACAGGAGAATTTTCTCTCGTCAAAATTTGTCAGAAAACCACGTTTTAAGGAAATCCGGCATCGTGTGAAATGATCTTGTTTTTCCTAAACAACACGTCGTAACTCGAAAAGCTTTGGCATTGCGTGTATGGGTAAGCATGTAGCCTCAAAAGAGTAGGCACAGGAGAATTTTCTCTCGAAAGAATATGTAAGCATACCACGTTATAAGGAAATACAGTGTTGCAGAGTAAAGACAAATATGTACTTATTGGAAACACTTTATGAGAAGAAATAACGCATCGTACAAAATTAGCTTGTATCTCCTAAACAACAAGTTGTAACTCGAAAAGATTTGGTCTGGTGTGTACGTCTAAACGTGTAGCCTCAAAAGAGAACCCACAGGAAAATTTACTTTCATCAAAATTTGTCAGAAAACCACATTTTAAGGAAATCCGGCATCGTGCGAAATGATCTTGTTTTTCCTAAACAACAGGTTGTAACTCGAAAAGCTTTGGTGTTGCGTGTATGCGTAAACATGTAGCCTCAAAAGTGTAGGCACAGGAGAGTTTTTTCTCGAAAGAATATATAAGCATACCACGTTATAAGGAAATACAGTGTTGCAGAGTAAAGTCAAATATGTACGTATTGGAAACACTTTAAGAGAAGAAATAACGCATCGTACAAAATTAACTTGTATCTCCTAAACAACACGTTGTAACTCAAAAGGATTTGGTGTGGCGTGTACGTCTAAATGGGTAGCCTCAAAAGGGAACCCACAGGAGAATTTTCTTTCGTCAAAATTTGTCAGAAAACCACGTTTTATGGAAATCCCGCATCGTGCTATATTATCTTTTTTTTCCTAAACAACACGTTGTAACTTGAAAAGCTTTGGTGTTGCGTGTATTTCTAAGTGTGTAGCCTCAAAAGGGAAGGCACATGAGAGTTTTCTCTCGAAAGAATATGTAAGAATACCACGTTATAAGGAAATACAGTGTTGCAGAGTAAAGACAAATACATAAGGATTGGAAACACTTTAAGAGAAGAAATAACGCATCGTAATAATTAGCTTGTATCTCCTAAACTACAAGTTGTAACTCGAAAAGATTTGGTGTGGCGTGTACGTCTAAACGTGTAGCCTCAAAAGAGAACCAACAGCAGAATTTTCTTTCGTCAAAATTTGTCAGAAAACCACGTTTTAAGGAAATCCTGCATCGTGCGAAACTATCTTATTTTTCCCAATCAACACGTTGTAACACGAAATGCTTTGGTTTTGCCTGTATGTCTAAGCGTGTAGCCTCAAAAGGGAAGGCACATGAGAGATTTCTCTCGAAAGAATATGTAAGAATACCACGTTATAAGGAAATACAGTGTTGCAGAGTAAAGACAAATACATAAGGATTGGAAACACTTTACAAGAAGAAATAACGCATCGTAAAAATTAGCTTGTATCTCCTAAACTACACATTGTAACTCGAAAAGATTTGGTGTGGCATGTACGTCTAAATGTGTAGCCTCAAAAGAGAACCCACAGGAGAATTTTCTTTCTTCCAAATTTGTCAGAAATCCACGTTTTGAGGAAATACCGCATCGTGCTCAATTATCTTGTTTTTTTCTAATCAACACATTGTAACGCGAAAATCTTTGGTGTTGAGTTTAGGTCTAAGCGTGTAGCCTCAAAAGAGAACGCACAGGAGAGTTTTCTCTAGAAAGAATATGTAAGAATACCACATTATAAGGAAATACAGTGTTGCAGAGTAAAGACAAATACTTAAGTATTGGAAACACTTTACAAGAAGAAATAACGCATCGTAAAAATTAGCTTGTATCTCCTAAACTACAAGTTGTAACTCGAAAAGATTTGGTGTGGCGTGTACGTCTAAACGTGTAGCCTCAAAAGAGAACCAACAGCAGAATTTTCTTTCATCAAAATTTGTCAGAAAACCACCTTTTAAGGAAATCCCGCATCGTGCGAAACTATCTTATTTTTCCCAATCAACACGTTGTAACACGAAATGCTTTGGTTTTGCCTGTATGTCTAAGCGCGTAGCCTCAAAAGGGAAGGCACAGGAGAGTTTTCTCTCGAAAGAATATGTAAGAATACCACGTTATAAGGAAATACAGTGTAGCAGAGTAAAGACAAATACGTATGTATTGGAAACACTTTACGAGAAGAAATAAAGCATCGTACAAAATTTGCTTGTATCTCCTAAACAACAAGTTGTAACTCGAAAAGATTTGGTGTGGCGTGTACGTCTAAACGTGTAGCCTCAAAAGAGAACCCACAGGAGAATTTTCTTTTGTCAAAATTTGTCAGAAAACCACGTTTTAAGGAAATCCGGCATCGTGCGAAATGATCTGGTTTTTCCTAAACAACACGTCTTAACTTGAAAAGCTTTGGTGTTGCGTGTATGGGTAAACCTCTAGCCTCAAAAGTGTAGTCACAGGAGAGTTTTCTCTTGAAAGAATATGTAAGCATACCACGTTATAAGGAAATAGAGTGCTGCAGAGTAAAAACAAATACGTACATATTGGAAACACTTTAAGAGAAGAAATAACGCATCGTAAAAATAGCTTGTATCTCCTAAACTACTCGTTGTAACTCGAAAAGATTTGGTGTGGCGTGTACGTCTAAACGTGTAGCCTCAAAAGAGAACCCACAGGAGAATTATCTTTCGTCAAAATTTGTCAGAAAACCAGGTTTTATGGAAATTCCGCATCGTGCGAAATTATCTTGTTTTTCCTAAACAACACGTTGTAACTCGAAAAGCTTTGGTGTTGCGTGTATTTCTAAGCATGTAGCCTTAAAGGGAAGGCACAGGAGAGTTTTCTCTCGAAAGAATATGTAAGAATACCACATTATAAGGAAATACAGTGTTGCAGAGTAAAGACAAATACATAAATATTGGAAACACTTTATAAGAAGAAATAACGCATCGTAAAAATTAGCTTGTATCTCCTAAACTACACGTTGTAACTCGAAAAGATTTGGTGTGGCATGTACGTCTAAACGTGTAGCCTCAAAAGAGAATCCACAGGAGAATTTTCTTTCTTCAAAGTTTGTCAGAAATCCACGTTTTAAGGAAATACCGCATCGTGCTCTATTATCTTGTTTTTTCTAATCAACACATTGTAATGCGAAAATCTTTGGTGTTGCGTGTAAGTCTAAGCATGTAGCCTCAAAAGAGAACGCACAGGAGAGTTTTATCTCGAGAGAATATGGAAGAATACCACGTTATAAGGAAATACAGTGTTTCAGAATAAAGACAAATACGTATGTATTGGAAACACTTTACGAGAAGAAATAACGCTTCATACAAAATTAGCTTGTATCTCCTATACAACAAGTGGTAACTCGAAAAGATTTGGTGTGGCGTGTACATCTAAACGTGTAGCCTCAAAAGAGAACCAACAGCAGAATTTTCTTTCGTCAAAATTTTTCAGAAAACCACGTTTTAAGGAAATCCCGCATCGTGCGAAATTATCTTATTTTTCCTAATCAACACGTTGTAACACGAAATGCTGTGGTTTTGCCCGTATGTCTAAGCGCGTAGCCTCAAAAGAGAAGGCACAGGAGAGTTTTCTCTCAAAAGAATATGTAAGAATACCACGTTATAAGGAAATACAGTGTCGCAGAGGAAAGAAAAATACGTAAGTATTGGAAACACTTTACGAGAAGAAATATAGCATCGTACAAAATTAGCTTGTATCTCCTAAACAACAAGTTGTAACTCGAAAAGATTTGGTGTGGCGTGTACGTCTAAACGTGTAGCCTCAAAAGAGAACCCACAGGAGAATTTTCTTTCCTCAAAATTTGTCAGAAAACCACGTTTTAAGGAAATCCGGCATCGTGCGAAATGATCTTATTTTTCCTAAACAACACTTCGTAACTCGAAAAGCTTTGGTGTTGTGTGTATGGGTAAGCGTGTAGCCTCAAAAGTGTAGGCACAGGAGAGTTTTCTCTCGAAAGAATATGTAAGCATACCACGTTATAAGGAAATACAGTGTTGCAGAGTAAAGACAAATACGTACATATTGGAAACACTTTAAGAGAAGAAATAACGCATTGTAAAAATTAGCTTGTATCTCCTAAACCACACGTTGTAACTCGAAAAGATTTGGTGTGGCGTGTAGGTCTAAACGTGTAGCCTCAAAAGAGAACCCACAGGAGAATTTTCTTTCGTCAAAATTTGTCAGAAAACCACGTTTTATGGAAATTCCGCATCGTGCGAAATTATCTTGTTTTTCCTAAACAACACGTTGTAACTCGAAAAGCTTTGGTGTTGCGTGTATTTCTAAGCGTGTAGCCTCAAAAGGGAAGGCACGGGAGAGTTTTCTCTCGAAAGAATATGTAAGAATACCACGTTATAAGGAAATACAGTGTTGCAGAGTAAAGACAAATACTTAAATATTGGAAACACTTTACAAGAAGAAATAACACATCGTAAAAATTAGCTTGTATCTCCTAAACTACAAGTTGTAACTCGAAAAGATTTGGTGTGGCGTGTACGTCTAAACGTATAGCCTCAAAAGAGAACCCACAGGAGAATTTTCTTTCTTCAAAATTTGTCAGAAATCCACGTTTTAAGGAAATACCGCATAGTGCTCAATTATCTTGTTTTTTTTCTTTCTTTTTTTTTTTACTTTTTTTTATTCAATATAATTTATTTACATTTCAAATGATTTCCCCTTTTCTAGCCCCCCCACTCCCCGATAGTCCCTTCTCTTCCCCTGTCCTCCCTCCCACCCCTTCCCACTTCCCCGTTCTGGTTTTGCCAAATACTGTTTCACTGAGTTTTTCCAGAACCAGGGGCCACTCCTCCTTTCTTCTTGTACCTCCTTTGATGTGTGGATTATGTTTTGGGTATTCCAGTTTTCTAGGTTAATAACCACTTATTAGTGAGTGCATACCATGATTCACCTTTGAGTCTGGGTTACCTCACTTAGTATGATGTTCTCTAGCTCCTTCCATTTGCCTAAGAATTTCATGAATTCATTGTTTCTAATGGCTGAATAGTACTCCATTGTGTAGATATACCACATTTTTTGCATCCACTCTTCTGTTGAGGGATACCTGGGTTCTTTCCAGCATCTGGCAATTATATATAGGGCTGCTATGAACATAGTAGAGCATGTATCCTTATTACATGGTGGGGAATCCTCTGGATATATGCCCAGGAGTGGTATAGCAGGATCTTCTGGAAGTGAGGTGCCCAGTTTTCGGAGGAACCGCCAGACTGATTTCCAGAGTGGTTGTACCAATTTGCAAGCCCACCAGCAGTGGAGGAGTGTTCCTCTTTCTCCACACCCTCTCCAACACCTGCTGTCTCCTGAATTTTTAATCTTAGCCATTCTGACTGGTGTAAGATGAAATCTTAGGGTTGTTTTGATTTGCATTTCCCTAATGACAAATGAAGTTGAGCATTTTTAAGATGCTTCTCTGCCATCCGAAGTTCTTCAGGTGAGAATTCTTTGTTTAACTCTGTACCCCATTTCTTAATAGGGTTGTTCGGTTTTCTGGAGTCTAACTTCTTGAGTTCTTTATATATATTGGATATTAGCCCTCTATCTGATGTAGGATTGGTGAAGATCTTTTCCCACTTTGTTGGTTGCCGATTTGTCCTCTTGATGGTGTCCTTTGCCTTACAGAAACTCTGTAACCTTATGAGGTCCCATTTGTCAATTCTTGCTCTTAGTGCATACGCTATTGGTGTTCTGTTCAGAAACTTTCTCCCTGTACCGATGTCCTCAAGGGTCTTCCCCAGTTTCTTTTCTATTAGCTTCAGAGTGTCTGGCTTTATGTGGAGGTCCTTGATCCATTTGGATTTGAGCTTAGTACAAGGAGACAAGGATGGATCAATTCGCATTCTTCTGCATGCTGACCTCCAGTTGAACCAGCACCATTTGTTGAAAAGGCTATCTTTTTTCCATTGGATGTTTTCAGCCTCTTTGTCGAGGATCAAGTGGCCATAGGTGTGTGGATTCATTTCTCGATCTTCAATCCTGTTCCATTGATCCTCCTGCCTGTCACTGTATCAATACCATGCAGTTTTTAACACTATTGCTCTGTAGTATTGCTTGAGGTCAGGGATACTGATTCCCTCAGATTTTCTTTTGTTGCTGAGAATAGTTTTAGCTATCCTGGGTTTTTTGTTGTTCCAGATGAATTTGATAATTGCTCTTTCTAACTCTGTGAAGAATTGAGTTGGGATTTTGATGGGTATTGCATTGAGTCTGTATAGTGCTTTAGGCAAAATGGCCATTTTAACTATATTGATTCTACCGATCCATGAGCATGGGAGGTTTTCCCATTTTTTTGAGGTCTTCTTCCATTTCCTTCTTCAGAGTCTTGAAGTTCTTGTCATACAGATCTTTCACATGTTTGGTAAGAGTCACCCCATGGTACCTTCTCCAAAATCGACCATATAATTGGTCACAAGACAGACCTCAACAAATATAAGAAGTTAGAACTAATCCCATGCCTCCTATCTGATCACTATGGAGTAAAAGTGGTCTTCAATAGCAACAGAAACAACAGAAAACCCACATACACGTGGAAACTGAACAATACTCTACTCAATGATACCTTGGTCAAGGAAGAAATAAAGAAAGAAGTTAAAGACTTTTTAGAACATAATGAAAATGAAAATACAACATACCCAAATCTATGGGACACAATGAAAGCAGTGCTAAGAGGAAAACTCATAGCCCTGAGTGCCTCCAAAAAGAAAATGGAGAGAGCATACATTACCAGCTTAATGACACACCTGAAAGCCCTAGAACAAAAAGAAGCTATTTCGCCCAGGAGGAGTAGAAGGCAGGAAATCATCAAACTCAGGGTCGAAATCAATCAAGTAGAAACAAAGAGAACCATACAAAAAATCAACAAAACCAGGAGCTGGTTCTTTGAGAAAATCAACAAGATAGATAAACCCTTAGCCAGACTGACCAAAGGGCACAGAGAAAGTATCCAAATTAACAAACTTAGAAATGAAAAGGGAGATATAACAACGGAAACTGAGGAAATCCAAAAAATCATCAGATCCTACTACAAGAGCCTGTACTCAACACAACTGGAGAATCTGGAGGAAATGGACAATTTCCTTGACAGATACCAAATACCAAAATTAAATCAGGACCAACTAGACCATCTAAACAGTCCCATAATGCCTAAAGAAATAGAAGGAGTCATAGAAAGTCTTCCAACCAAAAAAAGCACAGGACCAGATGGCTTCAGTGCAGAATTCTACCAGATCTTCAAAGAAGAGTTAACACCAATACTCTTCAAACTATTCCACAAAATAGAAACAGAAGGAACACTACCCAATTCCTTCTACGAAGCCACAATTACGCTGATACCAAAGCCACACAAAGATCCAACAAAGAAAGAGAACTTCAGACCAATTTCCCTTATGAACATCGATGCAAAAATACTCAATAAAATTCTTGCCAACCGAATCCAAGAACACATCAAAACGATCATCCACCATGATCAAGTAGGCTTTATCCCGGGAATGCAGGGTTGGTTCAATATACGGAAATCCATCAATACAATCCATTACATAAACAAACTCAAAGAACAAAATCACATGGTCATTTCATTGGATGCTGAAAAAGCATTTGACAAAATTCAGCATCCCTTCATGCTTAAAGTCTTAGAGAGAACAGGAATTCAAGGCCCATACCTAAACATAGTAAAAGCAATATACAGCAAACCAGTAGCCAGCATCAAACTAAATGGAGAGAAACTTGAAGCAATCCCACTGAAATCAGGGACCAGACAAGGCTGCCCCCTTTCTCCTTATCTTTTCAATATTGTATTTGAGGTACTAGCTCGGGCAATTCGACAACATAAGGAGGTCAAAGGGATACAAATTGGAAAGGAAGAAGTCAAACTATCATTATTTGCAGACGACATGATCGTCTACCTAAGTGACCCAAAGAACTCCACTAGAGAGCTCCTACAGCTGATAAACAACTTTAGCAAAGTGGCAGGTTATAAAATCAACTCCAGCAAATCAGTGGCCTTCCTATACTCAAAGGATAAGCAGGCTGAGAAAGAAATTAGGGAAATGACCCCCTTCACAATATCTTGTTTTTTCTAATCAACACATTGTAGCACGAAAATCTTTGGTGTTGCGTGTAAGTCTAAGCGTGTAGCCTCAAAAAAGAACGCACAGGAGAGTTTTATCTCGAGAGAATATGTAAGAATACCACGTTATAAGGAAATACAGTGTTTCAGAGTAAAGACATATACATATGTATTGGAAACACTTTACGAGAATAAATAACGCTTCATACAAAATTAGCTTGTATCTCCTTACAACAAGTGGTAACTCGAAAAGATTTGGTGTGGCGTGTACGTCTAAACGTGTAGCCTTAAAGGAGAACCGAGAGCAGAATTTTCTTTCGTCAAAATTTGTCAGAAAACCTCGTTTTAAGGAAATACCGCCTCGTGCGAGATTATCTTATTTTTCCTAATCAACACGTTGTAACACGAAATGCTTTGGTTTTGCCTGTATGTCTAAGCATGTAGCCTCAAGAGAGAAGGCACAGGAGAGTTTTCCCTCAAAAGATATGTAAGAATACCACGTTATAAGGAAATACAGTGTCCCAGAGGAAAGACAAATACGTACATATTGGAAACACTTTACGAGAAGAAATAAAGCATCGTACAAAATTAGCTTGTATCTCCTAAACAACAAGTTGTAACTCGAAAAGATTTGGTGTGGCGTGTACGTCTAAACGTGTAGCCTCAAAAGAGAACCCACAGGAGAATTTTCTTTCGTCGAAATTTGTCAGAAAACCACGTTTTAAGGAAATCCGGCATCGTGCGAAATGATCTTGTTTTTCCTAAACAACACTTCCTAACTCGAAAAGCTTTGGTGTTGCGTGTATAGGTAAGCGTGTAGCCTCAAAAGTGTAGGCACAGGAGAGTTTTCTCTCCAAGAATATGTAAGCATACCAAGTTATAAGGAAATACAGTGTTGCAGAGTAAAGACAAATACGTACATATTGGAAACACTTTAAGAGAAGAAATAACGCATCGTAAAAATTAGCTTGTATCTCCTAAACTACACGTTGGAACTCGAAAAGATTTGGTGTGGCATGTACGTCTAAACGTGTAGCCTCAAAAGAGAACCCACAGGAGAATTTTCTTTCGTCAAAATTTGTCAGAAAACCACGTTTTAAGGAAATCCGGCATCGTGCGAAATGATCTTGTTTTTCCTAAACAACACTTCCTAACTCAAAAAGCTTTGGTGTTGCGTGTATGGGTAAGCGTGTAGCCTCAAAAGTGTAGGCACAGGAGAGTTTTCTCTCGAAAGAATATGTAAGCATACCACGTTATAAGGAAATACAGTGTTGCAGAGTAAAGACAAATACGTACATATTGGAAACACTTTAAGAGAAGAAATAACGCATTGTAAAAATTAGCTTGTATCTCCTAAACCACACGTTGTAACTCGAAAAGATTTGGTGTGGCGTGTAGGTCTAAACGTGTAGCCTCAAAAGAGAACCCACAGGAGAATTTTCTTTCGTCAAAATTTGTCAGAAAACCACGTTTTATGGAAATTCCGCATCGTGCGAAATTATCTTGTTTTTCCTAAACAACACGTTGTAACTCGAAAAGCTTTGGTGTTGCGTGTATTTCTAAGCGTGTAGCCTCAAAAGGGAAGGCACAGGAGAGTTTTCTCTCGAAAGAATATGTAAGAATACCACGTTATAAGGAAATACAGTGTTGCAGAGTAAAGACAAATACTTAAGTATTGGAAACACTTTACAAGAAGAAATAACACATCGTAAAAATTAGCTTGTATCTCCTAAACTACAAGTTGTAACTCGAAAAGATTTGGTGTGGCGTGTACGTCTAAACGTATAGCCTCAAAAGAGAACCCACAGGAGAATTTTCTTTCTTCAAAATTTGTCAGAAATCCACGTTTTAAGGAAATACCGCATCGTGCTCAATTATCTTGTTTTTTCTTTCTTTCTTTTTTTTTTTACTTTTTTTTATTCAATATAATTTATTTACATTTCAAATGATTTCCCCTTTTCTAGCCCCCCCACTCCCCGATAGTCCCTTCTCTTCCCCTGTCCTCCCTCCCACCCCTTCCCACTTCCCCGTTCTGGTTTTGCCAAATACTGTTTCACTGAGTTTTTCCAGAACCAGGGGCCACTCCTCCTTTCTTCTTGTACCTCCTTTGATGTGTGGATTATGTTTTGGGTATTCCAGTTTTCTAGGTTAATAACCACTTATTAGTGAGTGCATACCATGATTCACCTTTGAGTCTGGGTTACCTCACTTAGTATGATGTTCTCTAGCTCCTTCCATTTGCCTAAGAATTTCATGAATTCATTGTTTCTAATGGCTGAATAGTACTCCATTGTGTAGATATACCACATTTTTTGCATCCACTCTTCTGTTGAGGGATACCTGGGTTCTTTCCAGCATCTGGCAATTATATATAGGGCTGCTATGAACATAGTAGAGCATGTATCCTTATTACATGGTGGGGAATCCTCTGGATATATGCCCAGGAGTGGTATAGCAGGATCTTCTGGAAGTGAGGTGCCCAGTTTTCGGAGGAACCGCCAGACTGATTTCCAGAGTGGTTGTACCAATTTGCAAGCCCACCAGCAGTTTCTCCACACCCTCTCCAACACCTGCTGTCTCCTGAATTTTTAATCTTAGCCATTCTGACTGGTGTAAGATGAAATCTTAGGGTTGTTTTGATTTGCATTTCCCTAATGACAAATGAAGTTGAGCATTTTTAAGATGCTTCTCTGCCATCCGAAGTTCTTCAGGTGAGAATTCTTTGTTTAACTCTGTACCCCATTTCTTAATAGGGTTGTTCGGTTTTCTGGAGTCTAACTTCTTGAGTTCTTTATATATATTGGATATTAGCCCTCTATCTGATGTAGGATTGGTGAAGATCTTTTCCCAATTTGTTGGTTGCCGATTTGTCCTCTTGATGGTGTCCTTTGCCTTACAGAAACTCTGTAACCTTATGAGGTCCCATTTGTCAATTCTTGCTCTTAGAGCATACGCTATTGGTGTTCTGTTTAGAAACTTTCTCCCTGTACCGATGTCCTCAAGGGTCTTCCCCAGTTTCTTTTCTATTAGCTTCAGAGTGTCTGGCTTTATGTGGAGGTCCTTGATCCATTTGGATTTGAGCTTAGTACAAGGAGACAAGGATGGATCAATTCGCATTCTTCTGCATGCTGACCTCCAGTTGAACCAGCACCATTTGTTGAAAAGGCTATCTTTTTTCCATTGGATGTTTTCAGCCTCTTTGTCGAGGATCAAGTGGCCATAGGTGTGTGGATTCATTTCTCGATCTTCAATCCTGTTCCATTGATCCTCCTGCCTGTCACTGTATCAATACCATGCAGTTTTTAACACTATTGCTCTGTAGTATTGCTTGAGGTCAGGGATACTGATTCCCTCAGATTTTCTTTTGTTGTTGAGAATAGTTTTATCTATCCTTGGTTTTTTGTTGTTCCAGATGAATTTGATAATTGCTCTTTCTAACTCTGTGAAGAATTGAATTGGGATTTTGATGGGTATTGCATTGAGTCTGTATAGTGCTTTAGGCAAAATGGCCATTTTAACTATATTGATTCTACCGATCCATGAGCATGGGAGGTTTTCCCATTTTTTTGAGGTCTTCTTCCATTTCCTTCTTCAGAGTCTTGAAGTTCTTGTCATACATCTTTCACATGTTTGGTAAGAGTCACCCCATGGTACCTTCTCCAAAATCGACCATATAATTGGTCACAAGACAGACCTCAACAAATATAAGAAGTTAGAACTAATCCCATGCCTCCTATCTGATCACTATGGAGTAAAAGTGGTCTTCAATAGCAACAGAAACAACAGAAAACCCACATACACGTGGAAACTGAACAATACTCTACTCAATGATACCTTGGTCAAGGAAGAAATAAAGAAAGAAGTTAAAGACTTTTTAGAACATAATGAAAATGAAAACACAACATACCCAAATCTATGGGACACAATGAAAGCAGTGCTAAGAGGAAAACTCATAGCCCTGAGTGCCTCCAAAAAGAAAATGGAGAGAGCATACATTACCAGCTTAATGACACACCTGAAAGCCCTAGAACAAAAAGAAGCTATTTCGCCCAGGAGGAGTAGAAGGCAGGAAATCATCAAACTCAGGGTCGAAATCAATCAAGTAGAAACAAAGAGAACCATACAAAAAATCAACAAAACCAGGAGCTGGTTCTTTGAGAAAATCAACAAGATAGATAAACCCTTAGCCAGACTGACCAAAGGGCACAGAGAAAGTATCCAAATTAACAAACTTAGAAATGAAAAGGGAGATATAACAACGGAAACTGAGGAAATCCAAAAAATCATCAGATCCTACTACAAGAGCCTGTACTCAACACAACTGGAGAATCTGGAGGAAATGGACAATTTCCTTGACAGATACCAAATACCAAAATTAAATCAGGACCAACTAGACCATCTAAACAGTCCCATAATGCCTAAAGAAATAGAAGGAGTCATAGAAAGTCTTCCAACCAAAAAAAGCACAGGACCAGATGGCTTCAGTGCAGAATTCTACCAGACCTTCAAAGAAGAGTTAACACCAATACTCTTCAAACTATTCCACAAAATAGAAACAGAAGGAACACTACCCAATTCCTTCTACGAAGCCACAATTACGCTGATACCAAAGCCACAAAAAGATCCAACAAAGAAAGAGAACTTCAGACCAATTTCCCTTATGAACATCGATGCAAAAATACTCAATAAAATTCTTGCCAACCGAATCCAAGAACACATCAAAACGATCATCCACCATGATCAAGTAGGCTTTATCCCGGGAATGCAGGGTTGGTTCAATATACGGAAATCCATCAATACAATCCACTACATAAACAAACTCAAAGAACAAAATCACATGGTCATTTCATTAGATGCTGAAAAAGCATTTGACAAAATTCAGCATCCCTTCATGCTTAAAGTCTTGGAGAGAACAGGAATTCAAGGCCCATACCTAAACATAGTAAAAGCAATATACAGCAAACCAGTAGCCAGCATCAAACTAAATGGAGAGAAACTTGAAGCAATCCCACTGAAATCAGGGACCAGACAAGGCTGCCCCCTTTCTCCTTATCTTTTCAATATTGTATTTGAGGTACTAGCTCGGGCAATTCGACAACATAAGGAGGTCAAAGGGACACAAATTGGAAAGGAAGAAGTCAAACTATCATTATTTGCAGACGACATGATCGTCTACCTAAGTGACCCAAAGAACTCCACTAGAGAGCTCCTACAGCTGATAAACAACTTTAGCAAAGTGGCAGGTTATAAAATCAACTCCAGCAAATCAGTGGCCTTCCTATACTCAAAGGATAAGCAGGCTGAGAAAGAAATTAGGGAAATGACCCCCTTCACAATATCTTGTTTTTTCTAATCAACACATTGTAGCATGAAAATCTTTGGTGTTGCGTGTAAGTCTAAGCGTGTAGCCTCAAAAAAGAACGCACAGGAGAGTTTTATCTCGAGAGAATATGTAAGAATACCACGTTATAAGGAAATACAGTGTTTCAGAGTAAAGACATATACATATGTATTGGAAACACTTTACGAGAATAAATAATGCTTCATACAAAATTAGCTTGTATCTCCTATACAACAAGTGGTAACTCGAAAAGATTTGGTGTGGCGTGTACGTCTAAACGTGTAGCCTTAAAGGAGAACCGAGAGCAGAATTTTCTTTCGTCAAAATTTTCAGAAAACCTCGTTTTAAGGAAATCCCGCCTCGTGCGAGATTATCTTATTTTTCCTAATCAACACGTTGTAACACGAAATCCTTTGGTTTTGCCTGTATGTCTAAGCATGTAGCCTCAAGAGAGAAGGCACAGGAGAGTTTTCCCTCAAAAGATATGTAAGAATACCACGTTATAAGGAAATACAGTGTCCCAGAGGAAAGACAAATACGTACATATTGGAAACACTTTACGAGAAGAAATAAAGCATCGTACAAAATTAGCTTGTATCTCCTAAACAACAAGTTGTAACTCGAAAAGATTTGGTGTGGCGTGTACGCCTAAACGTGTAGACTCAAAAGAGAACCCACAGGAGAATTTTCTTTCGTCGAAATTTGTCAGAAAACCACGTTTTAAGGAAATCCGGCATCGTGCGAAATGATCTTGTTTTTCCTAAACAACACTTCCTAACTCGAAAAGCTTTGGTGTTGCGTGTATGGGTAAGCGTGTAGCCTCAAAAGTGTAGGCACAGGAGAGTTTTCTCTCGAAAGAATATGTAAGCATACCACGTTATAAGGAAATACAGTGTTGCAGAGTAAAGACAAATACGTACATATTGGAAACACTTTAAGAGAAGAAATAACGCATCGTAAAAATTAGCTTGTATCTCCTAAACTACACGTTGGAACTCGAAATGATTTGGTGTGGCGTGTATGGCTAAACCTGTAGCTTCAAAAGAGAACCCACAGGAGAATTTACTTTCTTCAAATTTAGTCAGAAAACCATGTTTTAAGGAAATCCCGCATCGTGCGAAATTGTCTTGTTTATTCTAATCAACACATTGTAACGCGAAAATCTTTGGTGTTGCGTGTATGTCTAAGCGAGTAGCCTCAAAAGAGAATGCACAGGAGAGTTTTATCTAGAAAGAATATGTAAGAATACCACGTTATAAGGAAATACAGTGTTGCAGAGTAAAGACAAATACGTATGTATTGGAAACACTTTACGAGAAGAAAAACCGCTTCATACAAAATTAGCTTGTATCTCCTATACAACAAGTGGTAACTCGAAAAAATTTTGTGTGGCGTGTACGTCTAAACATGTAGCCTCAAAAGAGAAACAACAGGAGAATTTTCTTTCGTCAAAATTTGTCAGAAAACCACGTTTTAATGAAATCCTGCATCGTGCGAAATTATCTTATTTTTCCTAATCAACACGTTGTAAAATGAAATGCTTTGGTTTTGCCTGTATGTCTAAGCGTGTAGCCTCAAAAGAGAAGGCACAGGAGAGTTTTCTCTTGAAAGAATATGTAAGAATAGCACGTTATAAGGAAATACAGTGTTGCAGAGTAAAGATAAATACAGACTTATTGGAAAAACTTCAAGAGAAGAAATAACGCATCGTACAAAATTAACTTGTATCTCCTAAAAACACGTTGTAACTCGAAAAGCTTTGGTGTTGCCTGTATGTCTAAGTGTGCAGCCTCAAAAGAGAAGGCACAGGAGAGTTTTCTCTCGAAAGGATATGTAAGAATACCACATTATAAAGAAATACATTGTTGCAGAGTAAAGACGAATAGGTACGTATTGGAAACACTTTACGAGAAGAAATAACGCTTCGTACAAAATTAGCTTGTATCTCCTATACAACACGTTGTAACTCGAAAAGGTTTGGTGTGGCGTGTACGTCCAAACGTGTAGCCTCAAAAGAGAACCCACAGGAGAATTTTCTTCCGTCAAAATTTTCAGAAAACCACGTTTTATGGAAATCCCGCATCGTGCGAAATTATCTAGTTTTTCCTAAACAACACGTTGTAACTCGAAGAGCTTTGGTGTTGTGTGTATGTCTAAGCATGTAGCCTCAAAAGGGAAGGCACAGGAGAGTTTTCTCTCGAAAGAATATGTAAGAATACCACGTTATAAGGAAATACAGTGTTGCAGAGTAAAGACAAATACATAAGTATTGGAAACACTGTACAAGAAGAAATAACGCATCGTAAAAATTAGCTTGTATCTCCTAAACTAAACGTTGTAACTCGAAAAGATTTGGTGTGGCATGTATGTCTAAATGTGTAGCCTCAAAACAGAACCCACAGGAGAATTTTCATTCTTCAAAATTTTTCAGAAAACCACGTTTTAAGGAAATCCCGCATCGTGCGAAATTATCATGTTTTTCCTCAAAAACACGTTGTCACTCGAAAAGCTTTGGTGTTGCGTGTATGTCTTAGCGTGTAGACTCAAAAGAGAAGGCACAGGAGAGTTTTCTCTCGAAAGAATATGTAAGAATACCACGTTATAAGGAAATACAGTGTTGCATAGTAAAGACAAATACATACATATTGGAAACACTTTACGAGAAGAAATAACTCTTCTTAAAACATTAGCTTGTATCTCCTAAACAACAAGTTGTAACTCGAAAAGATTTGGTGTGGCGTGTATGTCTAAACGTGTAGCCTCAAAAGAGAACCCACAGGAGAATTTTCTTTCGTCAAAATTTGTCAGAAAACCACGTTTTAAGGAAATCCGGCATCGTGCGAAATGATCTTGTTTTTCCTAAACAACACGTCGTAACTCGAAAAGCTTTGGTGTTGCGTGTATGGGTAAGCTTGTAGCCTCAAAAGAGTAGGCACAGGAGAGTTTTCTCTCGAAAGAATATGTAAGCATAACACGTTATAAGGAAATACAGTGTTGCAGAGTAAAGACAAATACGTATGTATTGGAAACACTTTACAAAAAGAAATAAAACATCTTACAAAATTAGCTTGTATCTCCTAAACAAGTTGTAACTCGAAAAGATTTGGTGAGACATGTTCGTCTAAACATGTAGCCTCAAAAGAGAACCCACAGGAGAATTTTCTTTCGTGAAAATTTGTCAAAAAACCACGTTTAAAGGAAATCCGGCATAGTGCGAAATGATCTTGTTTTTCCTAAACAGCACGTTGTAACTCGAAAGCTTTGGTGTTGCGTTTATGGGTAAGCGTGTAGCCTCAAAAGAGAAGGCAAAGGAGAGTTTTGTCTCGAAAGAATATGTAAGAATACCACGTTATAAGGAAATACAGTGTTGCAGAGTAAAGACAAATAAGTACGTATTGGAAACACTTTACAAGAAGAAATAACGCTTCGTACAATATTAGCTTGTATCTCCTATACAACACGTTGTAACTCGAAAAGATTTGGTGTGTCATGTACGTCTAAACGTGTAGCCTCAATAGAGAACCCACAGGAGAATTTTCTTCCGTCAAAATTTGTCAGAAAACCACGTTTTATAGAAATCCCGCATCGTGCTAAATTATCTTGTTTTTCCTAAACAACACTTTGTAACTCGAAAAGCTTTGGTGTTACATGTATGTCTAAGCGTGTAGGCTCAAACGAGAAGGCACAGGAGAGTTTTCTCCCGAAAGAATATGTAAGAATACCACGTTATAAGGAAATACAGTGCTGCAGAGTGAAGACAAATACATACGTATTGGAAACACTTTACGAGAAGAAATAATGCATCATACAAAATTAGCTTGTATCTCCTAAAGACACGTTGTAACTCGAAAGGATTTGGTGTGCGTGTATGTCTAAACTTGTAGCCTCAAAAGAGAACCCACAGGAGAATTTTCTTTCGTCAAAATTTGTCAGAAAAACACGTTTTAAGGAAATCCCACATCGTGCAAAATTATCTTGATTTTCCTAAACAACACGTTGTAACTAGAAAAGCTTTGGTGTTGCGTGTATGTCTAAGCCTGTATCCTCAAAAGAGAAGGCACAGGAGATTTTTCTCTCGAAAGAATATGTAAGAATACCACGTTATAAGGAAATACATTGTTGCAGAGTAAAGACAAATACGTACGTATTGGAAACACTTTACAAGAAGAAATAACGCTTCGTACAAAATTAGCTTGTGTCTCCTATACAACACGTTGTAACTCGAAAAGATTTGGTGTGGCGTGTACGTCTAAACGTGTAGCCTCAAAAGAGAACCAACAGGAGAATTTTCTTTTGTCAAAATTCATCAGAAAACCACGTTTTAAGGAAATCCCGCATTGTGCGAAATTATCTTATTTTTCCTAATCAACACGTTGTAACACAAAATGCGTTGGTTTTGCCTGTATGTCTAACCATGTAGCCTCAAAAGAGAAGGCACAGGAGAGTTTTCTCTTGAAAGAATATGTAAGAATACCACGTTATAAGGAAATACAGTGTTGCAGAGTAAAGACAAATACTTACGTATTAGAAACACTTTACGAGAAGAAATAAAGCATCATACAAAATTAGCTTGTATCTCCTAAACAACACGTTGTAACTCGAAAGGATTTGGTGTGGCGTGTACGTCTATACGTGTAGCCTCAAAATAGAACCCACAGGAGAATTTTCTTTCGTCAAAATTCGTCAGAAAACAACGATTTAAGGAAATCCGGCATCGTGAGAAATTATCTTGTTTTTCCTAAACAACATGTAGTAACTCGAAAAGCTTTGGTGTTGCGTGTATGTCTAAGCATGTAGCCTCAAAAGAGAAGGTACAGGAGAGTTTTCTCTCAAAAGAATATGTAAGAATACCACGTTATAAGGAAATACAGTGTTGCGTAGTAAAGACAAATATGTACATATTGGAAACACTTTACGAGAAGAAATAACGCTTCGTACAAAATTAGCTTGTATTTCCTATACAACACGTTGTAACTTGAAAAGACTTGGTGTGGCGTGTACGTCTCAACGTGTAGCCTCAAAAGAGAACCCACAGGAGAATTTTCTTTCGTCAAAATTTGTCAGAAAACCACGTTTTAAGGAAATCCGGCATCGTGCGAAATGATCTTGTTTTTCCTAAACAACACGTTGTAACTCGAAAAGCTTTGGTGTTGCGTGTATGGGTAAGCTTGTAGCCTCAAAAGTGTAGGCACAGGAGAGTTTTCTCTCGAAAGAATATGTAAGCATACCACGTTATAAGGAAATACAGTGTTGCAGAGTAAAGACAAATATGTACGTATTGGAAACACTTTAAGAGAAGAAATAACGCATCGTACAAAATTAACTTGTATCTCCTAAACAACACGTTTTAACTCGAAAGGATTTGGTGTGGCGTGTACGTCTAAATGGGTAGCCTCAAAAGTGAACCCACAGGAGAATTTTCTTTCGTCAAATTTTGTCAGAAAACCACGTTTTATGGAAATCCAGCATCGTGCTAAATTATCTATTTTTTTCCTAAACAGCACGTTGTAACTCGAAAAGCTTTGGTGTTGCGTGTATGTCTAAGCGTGTAGCCTCAAAAGAGAATGCACAGGAGAGTTTTCTCTCGAAAGAATATGTAAGAATACCACGTTATAAGGAAATACAGTGTTGCAGAGTAAAGACAAATACGTATGTATTGGAAACACTTTAGGAGAAGAAATAATGCATCATAGCAAATTAGCTTGTATCTCCTAAACAACACGTTGTAACTCGAAAGGATTTCGTGTGGCATGTACGTCTAAATGGGTAGCCTCAAAAGATAACCCATAGGAGAATTTTCTTTCGTCATAATTTGTCAGAAAACCACGTTTTAAGGAAATCCCGCATCGTGCGAAATTATCTTGTTTTTCCTAAACAACACGCTGTAACTTGAAAAGCTTTGGAGTTGTGTGTATGTGTAAGCGTGTAGCCTCAGAAGAGAAGGCAAAGGAGAGTTTTATCTCGAAATAATATGTAAGAATACCACGTTATAAGGAAATACAGTGTTGCAGAGTAAAGACAAATACGTACGTATTGGAAACACTTTAGGAGAAGAAATAACGCTTCGTACAATATTAGCTAGTATCTCCTATACAACACTTTGTAACTCGTAAAGACTTGGTGTGGCGTGTATGTCTAAACGTGTAGCCTCAAAAGAGAACCCACAGGAGAATTTTCTTTCGTCAACATTCGTCAGAAAACCACGTTTTAAGGAAATTCGGCATCGTGCGAAATTATCTTGTTTTTCCTAAACAACACGTAGTAACTCGAAAAGATTTGGTGTTGCGTGTATGGGTAAACGTGTAGCCTCAAAAGAGTAGGCACAGGAGAGTTTTTTTCTCGAAAGAATATGCAAGCATACCACGTTATGAGGAAATACAGAGCTGCAGAGTAAAGACAAATAGTTACATATTGGAAACACTTTACGAGAAGAAATAACGCTTCGTCCAAAATTATCTTATATCTCCTAAAGAACACGTTGTAACTCGAAAGGATTTGGTGCAGCGTGTACGTCTAAACTTGTAGGCTCAAAAGAGAACCCACAGGAGAATTTTCTTTTGTCAAAATTTGTCAGAAAACCACGTTTTAAGGAAATCCCTCATCGTGCGAAATTATCTTGTTTTTCCTAAACAACACGTTGTAACTCAAAAAGCTTTGGTGTTGCATATATGTCTAAGCGTGTAGCCTCAAAAGAGAAGGCAAAGGAGAGTTTTCTCTCGAAAGAATAAGTAAGAATACCACGTTATAAGGAAATACAGTGTTGCAGAGTAAAGACAAATACGTACGTATTGGAAACACTTTACGAGAAGAAATAACGCTTCGTACAATATTAGATTGTATCTCCTATACAACACGTTGTAACTCAAAAAGATTTGGTGTGTCATGTACGTCTAAACGTGTAGCCTCAAAAGAGAACCAACAGGAGAATTTTCTTTCGTCAAAATTTTTCAGAAAACCACGTTTTAAGGAAATCCCGCATCGTGCAAAATTATCTTATTTTTCCTAATCAAGACGTTGTAACACGAAATGCTTTGGTTTTGCCTGTATGTCTAAGCGTGTAGCCTCAAAAGAGAAGGCACAGGAGAGTTTTCTCTCGAAAGAATATGTAAGAATACCACGTTATAAGGAAATACAGTGTTGCAGAGTAAAGAGAAATACGTATGTACTGGAAACACTTTACGAGAAGAAATAACGCATCTTACAAAATTAGGTTGTATCTCCTAAACAACATGTTGTAACTCGAAAAGATTTGGTGTGGCGTGTATGTCTAAACGTGTAGCCTCAAAAGAGAGCCCACAGGAGAATTTTCTTTTGTCAATATTTGTCAGAAAACCACGTTTTAAGGAAATCCCGCATCGGGCGAAATTATCTTGTTTTTCCTAAACAGCATGTTGTAACTCGAAAAGCTTTCGTATTGCGTGTATGTCTAAGCGTGTAGCCTCAAAAGAGAAGGCACAGGAGAGTTTTCTCTCGAAAGAATATGTAAGAATACCACGTTATAAGGATATACAATGTTGTAGAGAAAAGACAAATACGTACATATTGGAAACACTTAAACTATACGAGAAGAAATAATGCATCGTACAAAATTAGTTTGTATCTCCTAAACAGCACGTTGTAACTCGAAAAGATTTGGTGTGGCGTGTACGTCTAAACGTGTAGCTTCAAAGAGAACCCACAGGAAAATTTTCATTCATCAATATTTGTCAGAAACCACGTTTTAAAGAAATCCCGCATTGTGCGAAATTATCTTGTTTTTCCTAAACAACATATTATAACTCGAAAAGCTTTGGTGTTGCATGTATGTCTAAGCATGTAGCCTCAAAAGAGAAGGCACAGGAGAGTTTTCTCGAAAGAATATGTAAGAATACCACATTATAAGGAAATACTGTGTTGCAGAGTAAAGACAAATACGTACATATTGGAAACACTTTACAAGAAGAAATAACCCATCGTACAAAATTAGCTTGTATCTCCTAAACTACACGTTGTAACTCGAAAAGATTTGGTGTGGCGTGTACGTCTAAACGTGTAGCCTCAAATGAGAACCCACTGGAGAATTTTCGTTCTTCAAATTTTTTTTAGAAAACCACGTTTTAGGAAATCACGCATCGTGTGAAATTATCTTGTTTTTCCTAAACAACAAGTTTTAACTCGAAAAGCTTTGTTGTTGCGTGTATGTCTAAGCGAGTAGCATCAAAAAAGAAGAGGCACAGGAGAGTATACTCTCGAAAGAATACATAAGAATACCACGTTATAAGGAAATACAGTGTGGCAGAGTAAAGACAAATACATACATAGTGGAAACACTTTACAAGAAGAAATAACGCATCGTACAAAAGTAGGTTGTATCTCCTAAACAGCACGTTGTAACTCGAAAAGATTTGGTGTGGCGTGTACGTCTAAACGTGTAGCCTCAAAGGAGAACCCACAGGAGAATTTTCTTTGGTCAAAATTTGTCAGAAAACCACGTTTAAGGAAATCCGGCATCATGTGAAATTATCTTGTTTTTCCTAAAGAACACGTTATAACTCGAAAAGCTTTGGTGTTGCGTGTATGTCTAAGCTTGTAGCCTCAAAAGAGAAGGCAAATGAGAGTTTTCTCTCAAAAGAATATGTAAGAATACCACGTTATAAGGAAATACAGTGTTGCAAAGTAAAGACAAATACGTACATTTTGGAAACACTTTAGGAGAAGAAATAACGCCCCGTTCAAAATTAGTTTGTATCTCCTAAACAACACGTTGTAACTCGAAAAGATTTGGAGTGGCTTGTACGTCTATACGTGTAGCCTCAAAAGAGAACCCACAGGAGAATTTTCTTTCGTCAAAATTTGTCAGAAAACCACGTTTTAAGGAAATCCGGCATCGTGCGAATTTATCTTGTTTTTCCTAATCAACACGTTGTAACACAAAATGCTTTGGTTTTGCGTGTATGTCTAAGCGCATAGCCTCAAAAGAAAAGGCACAGGAGAGTTTTCTCTCGAAAGAATATGTAGGAATACCACGTTATAAGGAAATACAGTGTTGCAGAGTAAAGACAAATACGTACCTATTGGAAACACTTAAACTTTACGAGAATAAAAAAATGCATCGTAAAAAATTAGCTTGTATCTCATAAACAGCACGTTGTAACTCGAAAAGATTTGGTGTGGCATGTATGTCTAAACGTGTAGCCTCAAAAGAGAACCCACTGGAGAATTTTCTTTCATCAAAATTTGTCAGAAAACCAAGTTTTAAGGAAATCCCGCATCGTGCGAAATTATTTTGTTTTTCCTAAACAACATGTTGTAACTCAAAAGCTTTGGTGTTGCGTGTATGTCTAAGTGTGTAGCCTCAAAAGAGAAGGCACAGGAGAGTTTTCTCTCGAAAGAATATGTAAGAATACCACGTTATAAGGAAATACAGTTTTGCAGAATAAAGACAAATACGTACCTATTGGAAACACTTAAAGTTTATGAGAAGAAATAACGCATCTTAAAAAATTAGCTTGTATCTCCTAAACAACACATTGTAACTCGAAAAGACTTGGTGTGGCGTGTACATCTAAACTTGTAGCCTCAAAAGAGAACCTACAGGAGAATTTTCTTTCGTCAAAATTTGTCAGAAAACCACGTTTTAAGGAAATCCCATATCGTGCGAAATTATCTTATTTTTCCTAAACAACATGTTGTAACATGAAAAGCATTGGTGTTGCGAGTATGTCTTAGCATGTAGCCTCAAAGGAGAACGCACAGGAGAGTTTTGTCTCGAAAAAATATGTAAGAATACCACGTTATAAGGAAATCGAATGTTGCAGAGTAAAGACAAATACATACTTATTGGAAACACGTTTCGAGAAGAAATAACGCATCGTAAAAATTAGCTTGTATCTCCTAAACAACACGTTGTAACTCGAAAAGATTTGGTGGGGCGTGTACGTCTAAACGTGTAGCCTCAAAAGAGAACCCACAGGATAATTTTCTTTCGTCAAAATTTGTCAGAAAACCATGTTTTAAGGAAATCCCGCATCGAGCGAAATTATCTTGTTTTTCCTAATCAACATGTTGTAACTCGAAAAGCTTTGGTGTTGCGTGTATGTCTAAGCGTGTAGCCTCAAAAGAGAAGGCACAGGAGAGTTTTCTCTCGAAAGAATATGTAAGAATACCACGTTATAAAGAAATACAGTTTTGCAGAATAAAGACAAATATGTACGTATTGGAGAAACTATACGAGTAGAAATAACGCATCATACAAAATTAGCTTGTATCTCCTAAACAACACGTTGTAACTCGAAAATATTTGGTATGGCATGTATGTCTAAACATATAGCCTCAAAAGAGAACCCACAGGAGAATTTTCATTCGTCAAAATTTGTCAGAAAACCACGTTTTAAGGAAATCCTGCATCGTGCGAAATTATCTTGTTTTGCCTAAACAACACGTTGTAATTCGAAAAGCTTTGGTGTTGCGTGTATGTCTAACCGTGTAGCCTGAAAAGAGAAGGCACAGGAGAGTTTTCTCTCGAAAGAATATGTAAGAATACCACGTTATAAGGAAATACAGTGTTGCAGATAAAGACAAATACGTACGTATTGGAAACACTTAAACTTTACGAGAAGAAATAACTTATCGTAAAAAATTAGCTTGTATCTCCTAAACAACACGTTGTAACTCGAAAAGATTTGGTGTGGCGTGTAAGTCTAAACGTGTAGCCTCAAAAGAGAACCCACAGGATAATTTTCTTTCGTCAAAATTTGTCAGAAAACCATGTTTTAAGGAAATCCCGCATCGAGCGAAATTATCTTGTTTTTCCTAATCAACATGTTGTAACTCGAAAAGCTTTGGTGTTGCATGTATGTCTAAGCGTGTAGCCTCAAAAGAGAAGGCACAGGAGAGTTTTCTCTCGAAACAATATGTAAGAATACCACGTTATAAAGAAATACAGTTTTGCAGAATAAAGACAAATATGTACGTATTGGAGAAACTATACGAGTAGAAATAACGCATCGTACAAAATTAGCTTGTATCTCCTAAACAACACGTTGTAACTCGAAAATATTTGGTATGGCGTGTATGTCTAAACATATAGCCTCAAAAGAGAACCCACAGGAGAATTTTCATTCGTCAAAATTTGTCAGAAAACCACGTTTTAAGGAAATCCTGCATCGTGCGAAATTATCTTGTTTTGCCTAAACAACACGTTGTAATTCGAAAAGCTTTGGTGTTGCGTGTATGTCTAACCGTGTAGCCTGAAAAGAGAAGGCACAGGAGAGTTTTCTCTCGAAAGAATATGTAAGAATACCACGTTATAAGGAAATACAGTGTTGCAGATAAAGACAAATACGTACGTATTGGAAACACTTAAACTTTACGAGAAGAAATAACTTATCGTAAAAAATTAGCTTGTATCTCCTAAACAACACGTTGTAACTCGAAAAGATTTGGTGTGGCGTGTAAGTCTAAACGTGTAGCCTCAAAAGAGAACCCACAGGAGAATTTTCTTTGTCAAAATTTGTCAGAAAACCATGTTTTAAGGAAATCCCGCATCTTGCAAAATTATCTTGTTTTTCCAAAACAACTCATCTTAACGCAAAAAGCTTTGGTGTTGCGTGTATGTCTAAGCGTGTAGCCTCAAAAGAGAAGGCACAGGAGAGTTTTCTCTCGAAACAATATGTAAGAATACCACGTTATAAGGAAATACAGTGTTGCAGAGTAAAGACAATTACGTACGTATTGGAAACACTTAAACTTTAGAGAAGAAATAAAGCATCATACAAAATTAGCTTATATCTCCTAAACAACACGTTGTAACTCAAAACGATTTGGTGTGGCGTTTACAACTAAACATGTAGCCTTAAAAGGGAACCCTCAGGAGAATTTTCTTTCGTCAAAATTTGTCAGAAAACCATGTTTTAAGGATATCCCGCATCGTGCGAAAATATCTTGTTTTTTTCTAAACAACACATCGTAACTCGAAAAGCTTTGGTGTTGGGTGTATGTCTAGGCATGTAGCCTCAAAAGAGAAGGTACAAGAGAGTTTTCTCTCAAAAGAATATGTAAGAATACCACGTTATAAGGAAATACATTGTTGCAGAGTAAAGACAAGCACTTATTGGAAACACTTAAACTTTACGAGAAGAAATGATGCATCATACAAAATTAGCTTGTATCTCCTCAACAGCACGTTGTAACTTGAAAAGATTTGGTGTGGCATGTATATCTAAACGTGTAGCCTCAAAAGAGAACCCACAAGAGAATTTTCTTTCCTCAAAATTTGTCAGAAAACCACGTTTTAAGGAAATCCCGCATCGTGTGTAATTATCTTGTTTTTCCTAAACAACACGTTGTAACTCGAAAAGCTTTGGTGTTGCGTGTAAGTCTTAGCGTGTAGCCTCAAAAGAGACGGCAATGGAGAGTTTTCTCTCGAAAGAATATGTAAGAATACCACGTTATAAGGAAATAAAGTGTTGCAGAGTAAAGACAAATAAGTACGTATTGGAAACACTTAAACTTTATGAGAAATAATAACACATCGTAAAAAATAGCTTGTATCTCCTAAACAACACTTTGTAAATCGAAAGGATTTGGTGCGGCATATATGACAAAACGTGTAGCCTCAAAAGAGAACCCATAGGAGAATTTTCTTTCGTCAATATTTGTCAGAAAACCACATTTTAAGGAAATCCCGCATCGTGCGAAATTATCTTGTTTTTCTTAAACAACACGTTGTAACTTGAAAAGCTTTGGTGTTGTGTGTATTTCTAAGCGTGTAGCCTCAAAAGAGAAGGCACAGGAGAGTTTTCTCTCGAAAGGATATGTAATAATACCACGTTATAAGGAAATACAGTGTTGCAGAGTAAAGACAAATACGTACATATTGGAAACACTTAAACTTTACGAGAAGAAATAACTTATCGTACAAAATTAGCTTGTATCTCCTAAACAACACGTTGTAACTCGAAAAGATTTGGTGTGGCATGTGCGTCTAAACGTGTAGCCTCAAAAGAGAACCCACAGTAGAATTTTCTTTCGTCAAAATTTTTCAGACAACCACGTTTTAAGGAAATCCGGCATTGTGCGAAATTATCTATTTTTTCCTAAACAAAACATCCTGACTCGAAAATCTTTGGTGTTGCGTGTATGTCTAAGCGTGTAGCCTCAAAAGAGAAGGCACAGGAGAGTTTTCTCTCGAAAGAATATGTAAGAATACCATGTTATAAGGAAATACAGTGTTGCAGATTAAAGACAAATACGTATATATTGGAAACATTTTACGAGAAGAAATAATGCTTTGTACAAGCTTGTATCTCCTAAACAACACGTTTTAACTCGAAATGATTTGGTGTGGCGTGTACGTCTAAACGTGTAGCATCAAAAGAGAACCCACAGGAGAATTTTCTTTCGTCAAAATTTGTTAGAAAACTACATTTTAAGGAAATACTGCATCGTGCGAAATTATCTTGTTTTTCCTAATCAACACGTTGTAACTCGAAAAGCTTTGGTTTTGTGTGTATGTCTCATCATGTAGCCTCAAAGGAGAAGGCACAGGAGAGTTTTCTCTCGAACGAATATGTAAGAATACCAACTTATAAGGATATAAAGTGTTGCAGAGAAAAGACAAATACGTATATATTGGAAACACTTAAACTTTACGAGAAGAAATAATGCATCATACAAAATTAGCTTGTACCTCCTAAACAACACGTTGTAACTCGGAAAGATTTGATGTGGCTTGTACGTCTAAACGTGTAGCCTCAAAAAAGAACCCACAGGAGAATATTCTTTAGTCAAAATTTGTCAGAAAACCACGTTTTAAGGAAATCCCGCATCGTGAGAAATTATCTTGTTTTTCCTAAACAATATATTTTAACTCGATAAGCTTTGTTGTTGCGTGTACGTCTAAGCGTGTAGCCTCAAAAGAGAAGGCACAGGAAAGTTTTCTCTCGAAAGAATATGTAAGAATACCACGTTATAAGGAAATACAATGTTGCAGATTAAAGACAAAAAGTACATATTGGAAACACTTTACGAGAAGAAATAACGCATCGTACAAAATTAGCTTGTATCTCCAAAACAACATGTTGTAACTCGAAAAGATTTGGTGTGGCGTGTACGTCTAAACGTGTAGCCTCAAATGAGAACCCACAGGAGAATTTTCTTTCGTCAAAATTGGTCAGTAAACCACGTTTTAAGGAAATCCCACATCATGCGAAATTATCTTGTTTTTCCTAAACAACACGTCGTAACTCGAAAAGCTTTGGTGTTGCGTGTATGTCTAAGCATGTAGCCTCAATAGAGAAGGCACAGGAGAGTTTTCTCTCTAAAGAATATGTAAGAATACCACGTTATAAGGAAATACAGTGTTGCAGAGTAAAGACAAATACCTACGTATTGGAAACACTTTAGAAGAAGAAATAATGCATCGTACAAAATTAGCTTGTATCTCCTAAACTACACGTTATAACTCGAAAAGATTTGGTGTGGGGTGTACGTATAAACGTGTAGCCTCAAAAGAGAACCCACAGGAGTATTTTCTTTCGTCAAATTTTTTTCAGAAAACCACGTTTTAAGGAAATCCCGCATCGTGCGAAATTATCTTGTTTTTCCTAAACAACACGTTGTAACTCGAAAAGCTTTGGTGTTGCATGTATGTCTAAGCATGTAGCCACAAAAGGGAATGCACAGGAGAGTTTTCTCTCGAAAGAATATGTAAGAATACCACGTTATAAGGAAATACAGTGTTGCAGAGTAAAGACAAATACATACATATTGAAACACTTAAACTTTATGAGAAGAAATAATGCATCATACAAAATTAGCTTGTATCTCCTAACAGCACGTTGTAACTCGAAAAGATTTGGTGTGGCGTGTACTTCTAAACGTGTAGCCTCAAAAGAGAACCACACAGGAGAATTTTCTTTTGTCAAAATTTGTCTGAAAACCACGTTTTAAGGAAATCCCGCATCGTGGGAAATTACCTTGTTTTTCCTAAACAACACGTTGTCACTCGAAAAGCTTTGGTGTTGCGTGTATGACTAAGCGTATAGCCTCAAAAGAGAAGGCACAGGAGAGTTTTCTCTCGAAATAATATGTAAGAATACCACGTTATAAGGAATTACAGTGTTGCAGAGTAAAGCAAATACATACGTATTGGAAACACTTTACAAGAAGAAATAATGCATCATACAAAATTATCTTGTATCTCCTAAACAATACCGTGTAACTCGGAAAGATTTGATGTGGCTTGTACGTCTAAACGTGTAGCCTCAAAGGAGAACCCACAGGATAATATTCTTTAGTCAAAATTAGTCAGAAAACCACGTTTTAAGGAAATCCCGCATCGTGCGAAATTATCTTGTTTTTCCTAAAGAACACGTTGTAACTCGAAAAGCTTTGCTGCTGCGTGAATGTCTAAGCGCGAAGCCTCAAAAGAGAAGGCACAGGAGAGTTTTCTCTTGAAAGAATATGTAAGAATACCAAGTTATAAGGAAATACAGTGTTGCAAAGTAAAGACAAATACGTAATTATTGGAAACACTTTACAAGAAGAAATAACGCATCGTACAAAATTAGCTTGTTTCTCCTAAGCTACACGTTGTAACTCGAAAAGATTTGGTGTGGCGTGTACGTCTAAACGTGTAGCCTCAAAAGAGAACCCACAGGAGAGTTTTCTTTCGTCAAATTTTTTCAGAAAACCACGTTTTAAGGAAATCCCGCATCGTGCGTAATTATCTTGTTTTTCCTAAACAACACGTTGTAACTCGAAAAGCTTTGGTGTTTAGTGTATGACTAAGTGTGTAGCCTCAAAGGAGAAGGCACAGGAGAGTTTTTTCTCGAAAGAATGTGTAAGAATACCACGTTATAAGCAAATACAGTGTTGCAGAGTAAAGACAAATACGTACATATTGGAAACACTTAAACGTTACGAGAAGAAATAATGCATCGTACAAAATTAGCTTGTATCTCCTAAACAGTACGTTGTAAATCGAAAAGATTTGGTGTTGCGTGTACGTCTAAACGTGTAGCCTCAAAAGAGAACCCACAGGAGAATTTTCTTGCGTCAAAATTTGTTCAGAAAACCACGTTTTAAGGAAATCCCGCATCGTGCGAAATTATCTTGTTTTTCGTAAACAACACGTTGTCACTCGAAAAGCTTTGGTGTTGCCTGTGTGTCTAAGCTTGTAGCCTCAAAAGAGAACGCACAGGAGAGTTTTCTCTCGAAAGAATATGTAAGAATACCACGTTATAAGGAAATACAGTGTTGCAGAGTAAAGCAAATACATACGTATTCGAAACACTTTACAAGAAGAAATAACGCATTGAACAAAATTACGTTGTATCTCCTAAATTACACGTTGTAACTCAAAAAGATTTTGTATGGCGTGTACGCCTAAACATGTAGGCTGAAAAGAGAACCCACAGGAGAATTTTCTTTCGTCAAAATTTTTTCAGAAAACCACGTTTTAAGGAAATCCCGCATCGTGCGAAATTATCTTGTTTTTCCTAAAGAACACGTTGTAACTCGAAAAGCTTTGGTGTTTAGTGTATGTCTAAGCGTGTAGCCTCAAAAGAGAATGCACAGGAGTGTTTTCTCTCGAAAGAATATGTAAGCATACCACGTTATTAGGAAATACAGTGTTGCAGAGTCAAGAAAAATACGTATTGGAAACACTTTACGAGAAGAAATAACCCAACAAACAAAATTAGCTTGTATCTCCTAAACAACACGTTGTAACTCGAAATGATTTGGTGTGGCGTGTATGTCTAAACGTGTAGCCTCAAAAGAGAACCCACAGGAGAATTTTCTTTCGTCAAAATTTGTCAGAAAACAATTTTTTAAGGAAATCCCGCATCGTGCGAAATTATCCTGTGTTTCCAAAACAACACATCGTAACTCGAAAAGCTTTGATGTTGCGTGTATGTCTAAGCGTGTAGCCTCAAAAGAGAAGGCACAGGACAGTTTTCTCTCGAAAGAATATGTAAGAATACCACGTTATAAGGAAATACAGTGTTGCAGAGTAAAGACAAATACGCACTTATTGGAAACACTTAAACTTTATGAGAAGAAATAACGCATCGTACAAAATTAGCTTGTATCTCCTAAACAACACGTTGTAACTCGAAATGATTTGGTGTGGCGTGTATGTCTAAACATGTAGCCTCAAAAGAGAACCCACAGGAGAATTTTCTTTCGTCAAAATTTGTCAGAAAACAATTTTTTAAGGAAATCCCGCATCGTGCGAAATTATCCTGTGTTTCCAAAACAACACATCGTAACTCGAAAAGCTTTGATGTTGCGTGTATGTCTAAGCGTGTAGCCTCAAAAGAGAAGGCACAGGACAGTTTTCTCTCGAAAGAATATGTAAGAATACCACGTTATAAGGAAATACAGTGTTGCAGACTAAAGACAAATACGTACGTATTGGAAACACTTAAACTTTACGAGAAGAAATAACTTATCATACAAAATTAGCTTGTATCTCCTAAACAGCACGTTGTAACTCGAAAAGATTTGGTGTGGCGTGTACGTCTAAATGTGTAGCCTTAAAAGAGAACCCCCAGGAGAATTTTCTTTCGTCAAAATTTTTCAGAAAACCACGTTTTAAGGAAATCCCGCATCGTGCGAAATTATCTTGTTTTTCCTAAACAACACGTCGTTACTAGAAAAGCTTTGGTGTTGCGTGTATGTCTAAGCATGTAGCCTCAAAAGAGAATGCACTGGAGAGTTTTCTCTCGAAAGAATATGTAAGAATACCACAATATAAGGAAATACAGTGTTGCAGAGTAAAGACAAATATGTACTTATTGAAAACACTTTACGAGGAGAAATAACGAATTGTAAAAAAATTAGCTTGTATCTCCTAAACAAAACATTGTAACTCGAAAACATTTGGTGTGGCGTGTACGTCTAAAGATGTAGCCTCAAAAGAGTACCCACAGGAGAATTTTCTTTCGTCAAAATTTGTCACAAAACGACGTTTTAAGGAAATCACGCATCGTGCGAAAATATCTTGTTTTTCCTAAACAACACGTTGTAACTCGAAAAGCTTTGTTGTTGCTTGTATGTCTATGCGTGTAGCCTCAAAAGAGAAGGCACAGGACAGTTTTCTCTGGAAACAATATGTAACAATACCACGTTATAAGGAAATACAGTGTTGCAGAATAAAGACATATCCATACATATTGGAAACACTTAAACTTTACGAGAAGAAATAATGCATCATACAAAATTAGCTTGTATCTCTTAACAGCACGTTGTAACTAGAAATGATTTGGTGTGGCGTGTACTTCTAAACGTGTAGCCTCAAATGAGAACCCACAGGAGAATTTTCTTGCGTCAAAATTTGTCAGAAAACCACGGTTTAAGGAAATCCCGCATCATGCGAAATTATCTGGTTATTCCTAAACAACACGTTGTAACTCGAAAAGCTTTGGTGTTTCGTGTAAGTCTTAGCGTGTAGCCTCAAAAGAGAAGGCAACGGAGAGTTTTCTCTCGAAAGAATATGTAAGAATACCACGTTAATAGGAACTACAGTGTTGCAGAGTAAAGACAAGTACGTACGTATTGGAAACACTTTAGGAGAAGAAATAACGCATCATAAAAAATTAGCTTGTATCTCCTAAACAACATGTTGTAACTCGAAAATATTTGGTGTGGCGTGTGCATCTAAACGTGTAGCATCAAAAGAGAACCCACACGAGAATTTTCTTTCGTCAAAATTTTTCAGAAAACCACGTTTTAAGGAAATCCCGCATCGTGCGAAATTATCTTGTTTTTCCTAAACAAAACATCGTAACTCGAAAAGCTTTGGCGTTGCTTGTATATCTAATCGTGTAGCCTCAAAAGAGAAGGCACAGGAGAGTTTTCTCTCGAAAGAATATGTAAGAATACCACGTTATAAGGAAATACAGTGTTGCAGAGCAAAGACAAATACGTACGTTTTGGAAACATTTTAGGAGGAGAAATAACGCTTCGTACAAGCTTGTATCTCCTAAACAACACGTTTTAACTCGAAATGATTTGGTGTGGCGTGTACGTCTAAACGTGTAGCCTCAAAAGAGAACCCACAGGAGAATTTTCTTTCATCAAAATTTGTCAGAAATCCACGTTTTAAGGAAATCCCGCATCGTGCGAAATTATCTTGTTTTTCCTAAACAACACATCTTAACTCGAATAGCTTTGGTGTTGCGTGTATGTCTAAGCGTGTAGCCTCAAAAGAGAAGGCACAGGAGAGTTTTCACTCGAAACAATATGTAAGAATACCACGTTATAAGGAAATACAGTGTGGCAGAGTAAAGACAAATACCTACTTATTGGAAACACTTAAACTTTACGAGAAGTAATAATGCATCATATAAAATTAGCTTATATCTCCTAAACAACACGTTGTAAATGGAAAAGATTTGGTCTGGCGTTTACAACTAAACATGTAGGCTTAAAAGAGAACCCACAGGAGAATTTTTTTTTCGTCAAAATTTGTCAGAAAACCATGTTTTAAGGAAATCCCGCATCGTGCGAAATTATCTTGTTTTTCCTAAACAACACATCGTAACTCGAAAAGCTTTGGTGTTGCGTGTATGTCTAGGCGTGTAGCCTCAAAAGAGAAGGCACAGGAGAGTTTTCTCTCGAAAGAATATGTAAGAATACCACGTTATAAGGAAATACAGTGTTGCAGAGTAAAGACAAATACGCACTTATTGGAAACACTTAAACTTTATGAGAAGAAATAATGCATCGTACAAAATTAGCTTGTATCTCCTAAACAGCACGTTGTAACTTGAAAAGATTTGGTGTGGCGTGTACACCTAAACGTGTAGCCTCAAAAGAGAACCCACAGGAGAATTTTCTTTCATCAAAATATGTCAGAAAACCACGTTTTAAGGAAATCCCTCATCGTGTGAAATTATCTTGTTTTTCCTAAACAACATGTTGTAACTCGAAAAGCTTTGGTGTTGCGTGTAAGTCTTAGCGTGTAGCCTCAAAAGAGAAGGCAATGGAGAGTTTTCTCTAGAAATAATATGTAAGAATACCACGTTATAAGGAAATACAGTGTTGCAGAGTAAAGACAAATACGTACATATTGGAAACACTTTAACTTTATGAGAAAAAATAACACATCGTAAAAAATAGCTTGTATCTCCTCAACAACGCGTTGTAACTCGAAAAGACTTGGTATGGCATGTATGACTAAACGTGTAGCCTCAAAAGAAAACCTATAGGAGAATTTTCTTTCGTCAATATTTGTCAGAAAACCACATTTTAAGGAAATCTCGCATCGTGCGAAATTATCTTGTTTTTCCTAAACAACACGTTGTAACTCGAAAAGCTTTGGTGTTGCGTGTATTTCTAAGCTTGCAGCCTCAAAAGAGAATGCACAGGAGAGTTTTCTCTCGATAGAATATGTAAGAATACCACGTTATAAGGAAATACCGTGTTGCAGAGTAAAGACAACTACGTACGTATTGGAAACACTTTAAGAGAAGAAATAACGCATCATACAAAATTAGCTTGTATCTCCTAAACAACACGTTATAACCCGAAAAGATTTGGTGTCGCGTGTGTGTCTAAATGTGTAGCATCAAAATAGAACCCACAGGAGAATTTTCTTTCGTCAAAATTTTTCAGAAAACCACGTTTTATGGAAATCTCGCATCGTGCAAAATTTTCTTGTTTTTCCTAAACAACAAGTGGTAACTCCAAAAGCTTTGGCGTTGCGTGTTTGTCTAAGCTTGTAGCCTCAAAAGAGAATGTACAGGAGAGTTTTCCCTCGAAAGAATATGTAAGAATACCACGTTATTAGGAAGTACAGTGTTGCAGAGTAAAGACAAATATGTACATATTGGAAACACTTTACGAGAAGAAATAACGCATCATACAATATTTGCTTGTATCTCCTAAACAACACGTTGTAACTCAAAAATATTTGGTGTGGCTCGTACCTCTACACGTGTAGCCTCAAAAGAGAACCCACAGGAGAACTTTCTTTCGTCAAAATTTGTCAAAAAACCACGTTTTAAGGAAATCCCACATCGTGCAAAATTATCTTGTTTTTCCTTAACAACACGTTGTAACTCGAAAAGCTTTGGTGTTGTGTGAATATCTGAGCATGTAGTCTCTAAAGAGAATGCACAGGAGAGTTTTCTCTCGAAAGAACATGTAAGAATACAATGTTATAAGGAAATACAGTGTTGCAGAGTAAAGACAAATATGTACATATGGGAAACACTTTACGAGAAAAAATAACGCATCGTACAAAATTAGCTTGTATCTCCTAAACAACACGTGGTAACTCGAAAGGATTTGGTGTGGCATGTACGTCTATACATGTAGCCTCAAAAGAGAACCCACAGGACAATTTTCTTTCGTCAAAATTTGTCCTAAAACCACGTTTTAAGGAAATCCCGCATCGTGCGAAATTATCTTGTTTTTCATAAACAACACGTTGTAACTCGAAAAGCTTTGGTGTTGCCTGTATGTCTAAGTGTGTAGCCTCAAAAGGGAACGCACAGGATAGTTTTCTCTCGAACGAATATGTAAGAATTCCACGTTATAAGCAAATACAATGTTGCAGAGTAAAGACAAATATGTACGTATGGGAAACACTTTACGAAAAGAATTAACGCATCGTAAAAAATTAGCTTGTATCTCCTAAACAACACGTTGTAACTCGAAAAGATTTGGTATGGCATGTACGTCTAAACGTGTAGCCTCAAAAGAGAACCCACAGGAGAATTTTCTTTCTTCAAAATTTGTCAGAAAACCACGTTTTAAAGAAATCCCGCATCGTGCGAAATCATCTTGTTTTTCCTAAACAACATGTTGTAACTCGAAAAGCTTTGGTGTTGCGTGTATGTGTAAGCATGGAGCCTCAAAAGAGAAGGCACAGGAGAGTTTTCTCTCAAAAGAATAGGTAAGAATACCACGTTATAAGGAAATACAATTTTGCAGAGTAAAGACAAATAAGTACATATTGGAAACACTTTACGAGAAGAAATAACGCATCGTACAAAATTAGCTTGTATCTCCTAAACAACACGTTGTAACTCGAAAAGATTTGGTGTGACGTGTACGTCTAAATGTGTAGCCTCAAAAGAGAACCCACAGGAGAATTTTCATTCATCAAAATTTGTCAGAAACCACGTTTTAAAGAAATCTCGAATCGTGCAAAATTATCTTGTTTTTCCTAAACAACAGGTTGTAACTGGAAAAGCTTTGGTGTTGCCTGTATGTCTAAGCTTGTAGCCTCAAAAGAGAACTCACAGGAGAGTTTTCTCTCGAAAGAATATGTAAGAATACCACGTTATAAGGAAATACACTGTTGCAGAGTAAAGACAAATATGTACGTATTGGAAACACTTTAAGAGAAGAAATAACGCATCTTACAAAATTAGCTTGTATCTCCTAAACAACACGTTGTAACTCGAAAAGATTTGGTGTGGCTCTTACCTCTACACGTGTAGCCTCAAAAAAGAACCCACAGGAGAACTTTCTTTCGTCAAAATTTTTCAGAAAACCACGTTCTATGGAAATCTGGCATCGTGCGAAATTATCTTGTTTTTCCTAAACAGCACATTGTAACTCAAAAAGCTTTGGCATTGCGTGTTTGTGTAAGCATGGAGCCTCAAAAGAGAAGGCACAGGAGAGTTTTCTCTCGAAAGAATATGTAAGAATAACACGTTATGAGGAAATACAATTTTGCAGAGTAAAGACAAATAAGTACATATTGGAAACACTTTACGAGAAGAAATAACGCATCGTACAAAATTAGCTTGTATCTCCTAAACAACACGTTGTAACTCAAAAAGAGTTGGTGTGACGTGTACGTCTAAAAGTGTAGCCTCAAAAGAGAACCCACAGGTGAATTTTCTTTCATCAAAATTTGTCAGAAACCATGTTTTAAAGAAATCTCGAATCGTGCGAAATTATCTTGTTTTTCCTAAAGAACACGTTGTAACTCGAAAAGCTTTGGTGTTGCGTGTATGTCTAAGCGTGTAACCTCAAAAGAGAACTCACAGGAGAGTTTTCTCTCGAAAGAATATGTAAGAATACCACGTTATGAGGAAATACAGTGTTGCAGAGTAAAGACAAATATGTACGTATTGGAAACACTTTAAGAGAAGAAATAACGCTTCGTACAAAATTAGCTTGTATCTCCTAAACAACACGTTGTAACTCGAAATGATTTGGTGTGGCATGTACGTCTAAACATGTAGCCTCAAAAGAGAACCCAGAGGAGAATTTTCTTTCTTCAAAATTTTTCAGAAAACCACGTTTTAAGGAAATCCCTCATCGTGTGAAATTATCTTGTTTTTCCTAAACAACAGGTCGTAACTCGAAAAGCTTTGGTGCTGTGTGTATGTGTAAGTGTGGAGCCTCAAAAGAGAAGGCACAGGAGAGTTTTCTCTCGAAAGAATCTGTAAGAATACCACGTTATAAGGAAATACAATTTTGCAGAGTAAAGAAAAATAAGTACATATTGGAAACACTTTATGAGAAGAAATAACGCATCGTACAAAATTAGCTTTTATCTCCTAAACAACACGTTGTAACTCAAAAAGATTTGGTGTGACGTGTACGTCTAAACGGGTAGCCTCAAAAGAGAACACACAGGAGAATTTTCCTTCATCAAAATTTGTCAGAAACCACATTTTAAGGAAATCTTGCATCGTGCGAAATTATCTTGTTTTTCCTAAACAACACGTTGTAACTCGAAAAGCTTTGGTGTTGCGTGTATGTCTAAGCGTGTAACCTCAAAAGAGAACGCACAGGAGAGTTTTCTCTTGAAAGAATATGTAAGAATACCACGTTATAAGGAAATACAGTGTTGCAGAGTAAAGACAAATACGTAAGTATTGGAAACACTTTACGAGAAGAAATAACGCATCTTACAAAATTAGCTTGTATCTCCTAAACAACACGTTGTAACTCGAAAAGATTTGGTGTGGCCGCTTTGGTGTTGCGAGTATGTCTAAGCATGTAGCCTCAAAAGAGAAGGCATAGGAGGAGAGTTTTCCCTTAAAGAAAATGTAAGAATACCACGTTAAAAAGAAATACAGTGTTGCAGAGTAAAGACAAATACGTACCTATTGGAAACACTTTACAAGAAGAAATAATGCATCGTAAAAAATTAGCTTGTATCTCCTAAACTACACGTTATAACTCGAAAAGATTTGGTGTGGCGTGTACATCTAAACGTGTAGCCTCAAAAGAGAACCCACAGGAGTATTTTCTTTCGTCAAAATTTTTTCAGAAAACCACGATTTTAGGAAATCCCGCATCGTGCGAAATTATCTTGTTTTTCCTAAACAACACGTTGTAACTCGTGTAGCTTTGGTGTTGCATGTATGTCTAAGCATGTAGTCTTCAAAAGAGAACGCACAGGAGAGTTTTCTCTCGAAAGAATATGTAAGAATACGTTATAAGGAAATACAGTGTTGCAGAGTAAAGACAAATACATATATATGTATTGGAAACACTTTACGAGAAGAAATCAAGCATCGTAAAAAATTAGCTTGTATCTCCTAAACAACACGTTGTAACTCGAAAATATTTGGTGTGGCGTGTGCGTCTAATCGTGTAGCCTCAAAAGAGAACCCACAGGAGAATTTTTGTTCGTCAAAATTTTTCAGAAAACCACGTTTTAAGGAAATCCCGCATCCTGCGAAATTATCTTGGTTTTCCCAAACAAAACATCGTAACTCGAAAAGCTTTGGTGTTGCCTGTATGTCTAAGCGTTTAGCCTCAAAAGAGAAGGCACAGGAGAGTTTTCTCTATAAAAAATATGTAAGAATACCACGTTATAAGGAAATACATTGTTGCAGAGTAAAGACAAATACGTTCGTATTGGAAACACTTTACGAGAAGAAATAACGCTTTGTACAAGCTTGTATCTCCTAAACAACACGTTTTAACTCGAAATGATTTGGTGTGGCGTGTACGTCTAAACGTGTAGCCTCAAAAGAGAACCCACAGGAGAATTTTCTTTCGTCAAAATTTGTAAAAAAAACACGTTTTAAGGAAAGCCCGCATCATGCGAAATTATATTTTTTTTCCTAATCAACACGTGTAAATCAAAAAGATTTGGTTTTGCGTGTATGTCTAAGCATGTAGCCTCAAAAGAGAAGGCACAGGAGCGTTTTCTCTCGAAAGAATATGTAAGAATACCACGTTATAAGGAAATACAGTGTTGCAGAGTAAAGACAAATACGTACGTATTGGAAACACTTTACGAGAAGAAATTCTGCATCGTACAAAATTAGCATGTATCTCCTAAACTACACGTTATAACTGGAAAAGATATGGTGTGACGTGTACATCTAAACGTGTAGCCTCAAAAGAGAACCCACAGGAGTATTTTCTTTGGTCAAATTTTTTTCAGAAAACCACGATTTAAGGAAATCCCGTATCGTGCGAAATTATCTTGTTTTTCCTAAACAACACGTTGTAACTCGAATAGCTTTGGTGTTGCGTGTATGTCTAAGCATGTAGCCTCAAAAGAGAACGCACAGGACAGTTTTCTCTCGAGAGAATATGTAAGAATACCACGTTATGAGGAAATACAATGTTGCAGAGTAAAGACAAATACGTACATATTGGAAACACTTAAACTTACGAGAAGAAATAATGCATCATAAAAAATTAGCTTGTAACTCCTAAACAGCACGTTGTAACTCGAAAAGATTTGGTGTGGTGTGTACGTCTAAATGTGCAGCCTCAAAAGAGAACCCACAGGAGAATTTTCTTTCGTCAAAATTTGTCAGAAAACCACGTTTTAAGGAAATCCCACATCGTGCGAAATTATCTTGTTTTTCCTAAACATCACGGTGTCACTCGAAAAGCTTTGGTGTTGCGTGTATGTCTAAGCGTGTAGCCTCAAAAGAGAAGGCACAGGAGAGTTTTTCTCTCAAAAGAATATGTAAGAATACCACGTTATTAGGAAATACAGTATTGCACACTAAAGAAAATACATACGTATTGGAAACACTTTACAAGACGAAATAACACATCGTACAAAATTAGCTTGTATCTCCTGAACAACACATGGTAACTCGAAATGATTCGGTGTTGCGTGCACATCTAAACGTGTAGCCTCAAAAGAGAACCCACAGGAGAATTTTCTTTCCTCAAAAGTTGTCAGAACACCACGTTTTAAGGAAATCCCGCATCTTGCGAAATTATCTTGTTTTTCATAGAATCACGTTGTAACTCAAAAAGCTTTGGTGTTGCCTGTATGTCTAAGTGTGTAGCCTCAAAAGGGAACGCACAGGATAGTTTTCTCTCGAAACAATATGTAAGAATACCACGTGATAAGGAAATACAGTGTTGCAGCGTAAAGACAAATACGTACGTTTTGGAAACGCTTTATGAGAATTAACGCATCGTACAAAATTAGCTTGTATCTGCTAAACAACACGTTGTAACTCAAAAAAATTTGGTGTGGCGTGTACATCTAAAAATGTAGCCTCAAAAGAGAACCCAAAGGAGAATTTTCTTTTGTCAAATTTTGTCAGAAAACCACGTTTTAAGGAAATCCGGCATCGTGCGATATCATCTTCTTTTTCCTAAACAACATGTTGTAACTGGAAAAGCTTTGGTGTTGCGTGTATGTGTAAGCGTGGAGCCTCAAAAGAGAAGGCACAGGAGAGTTTTCTCTTGAAAGAATATGTAAGAATACCACGTTATAAGAAAATACAATTTTGCAGGGTAAAGACAAATAAGAACTTATTGGAAACACTTTACTATAAGAAATAACGTATCGTAGAAAATTAGCTTGTATCTCCTAAACAACACGTTGTAACTTGAGAAGATTTGGTGTGACGTGTACGTCTACATGTGTAGCCTCAAAAGAGCACCCACAGGAGAATTTTCTTACATCAAAATTTGTCAGAAACCACGTTTTATGGAAATCTCGCATCGTGCGAAATTATCTTGTTTTTCCTAAACAGCACGTTGTAACTCGAAAAGCTTTGGTGGTGCGTGTATGTCTAAGCGTGTAGCCTCAAAAGAGAACACACAGGAGAGTTTTCTCTAGAAAGAATATGTAAGAATACCACGTTATAAGGAAATACAGTGTTGCAGAGTAAAGACAAATACATACGTATTGGAAACACTTTAAGAGAAGAATTAAAGCATCGTACAAAATTAGCTTGTATCTCCTAAACAACACCTTGTAACTCGAAAAGATTTAGTGTGGCTCGTACCCCTACACGTGTAGCCTCAAAAGAGAACCCACAGGAGAATTTTCTTTCGTCAAAATTTTTCAGAAAACCACGTTTTATGGAAATCTCGCATCGTGCGAAATTATCTTGTTTTTACTAAACAACACGTTGTTACTCGAAAATCTTTGTCGTTGCGTGTATGTCTAAGCATGTAGCCTCAAAAGAGCACGCACAGGAGAGTTTTTCCTCAAAAAATATGTAAGAATACCACGTTATAAGGAAATACAGTGTTGCAGACTAAATACAAATAAGTACGTATTGGAAACAATTTACGAGAAGAAATAACACATCGTACAAAATTTGATTGTATCTCCTAAACAACACGTTGTAACTCGAAAAGATTTGGTGTGGCTCATACGTCTACACGTGTAGCCTCAAAAGAGAACCCACAGGAGAACATTCTTTCGTCAAAATTTGTCAGGAAACCACGTTTAAGGAAATCCCGCATCGTGCAAAATTATCTTGTTTTTCCTAAACAACACGATGTAACTCGAAAAGCTTTGGTGTTGCGTGTATGTCTAAGCCTGTAACCTCTTAAGAGAACGCACAGGAGAGTTTTCTCTCGAAAGAATATGCAAGAATACAACGTTATAAGGAAATACAATGTTGCAGAGTAAAGACAAATACGTACTTATTGGAAACACTTTAAGAGAAGAAATATCGCATCGTAAAAAATTAGCTTGTATCTCCTAAACAACATTTGGTAACTCGAAAGGATTTGGTGTGGCGTGTACGTCTAAAAGTGTAGCCTCAAAAGAGAACCCACAGGAAAATTTTCGTTCGTCAAAATTTGTCAGAAAACCAAGTTTTAAGGAAATCCCGCATCGTGCGAAATTATCTTGTTTTTCATAAACAACGCGTTTTAACTCGAAAAGCTTTGGTGTTGCCTGTATGTCTAATTGTGTAGCCTCAAAAGGGAATGCACAGGATAGTTTTTCTCTCGAAAGAATATGTAAGAATACCACGTTATAAGGAAATACAGTGTTGCAGAGTAAAGACAAATACGTACATATTGGAAACAAGTTACAAGAAGAAGTAATGCATCTTAAAAATTAGCTTGTATCTCCTAAACAACACGTTGTAACTCGAAAAAATTTGGTGTGGCGTGTACGTCTAAACGTGTAGCCTCAAAAGAGAACCCACAGGAGAATTTTCTTTCGTCAAAATTTTTCAGAAAACCACGTTTTTTTTTTTTTTTTTTTTTTATGTTGGATTTTTTTTTATTTGATATAATTTATTTACATTTCAAATGATTGCCCCTTTTCTAGCCCCCCCCCACTCCCCGAAAGTCCCGTAAGCCCCCTTCTCTTCCCCTGTCCTCCCTCCCACCCCTTCCCAGTTCCCCGTTCTGGTTTTGCCAAATACTGTTTCACTGAGTCTTTCCAGAACCAGGGACCACTCCTGCTTTCTTCTTGTATCTCATTTGATGTGTGGATTATGTTTTGGGTATTCCAGTTTTCTAGGTTAATAACCACTTATTAGTGAGTGCATACCATGATTCACCTTTTGAGTCTGGGTTACCTCACTTAGTATGATGTTCTCTAGCTCCATCCATTTGCCTAAGAATTTCATGAATTCATTGTTTCTAATGGCTGAATAGTACTCCATTGTGTAGATATACCACATTTTTTGTATCCACTCTTCTGTTGAGGGATACCTGGGTTCTTTCCAGCATCTGGCAATTATAAATAGGGCTGCTATGAACATAGTAGAGCATGTATCCTTATTACATGGTGGGGAATCCTCTGGGTATATGCCCAGGAGTGGTATAGCAGGATCTTCTGGAAGTGAGGTGCCCAGTTTTCGGAGGAACCGCCAGACTGCTTTCCAGAGTGGTTGTACCAATTTGCAACCCCACCAGCAGTGGAGGAGTGTTCCTCTTTCTCCGCACCCTCTCCAACACCTGCTGTCTCCTGAATTTTTAATCTTAGCCATTCTGACTGGTGTAAGATGAAATCTTAGGGTTGTTTTGATTTGCATTTCCCTAATGACTAATGAAGTGGAGCATTTTTTAAGATGCTTCTCCGCCATCCGAAGTTCTTCAGGTGAGAATTCTTTGTTTAACTCTGTACCCCATTTTTTAATAGGGTTGTTCGGTTTTCTGGAGTCTAACTTCTTGAGTTCTTTATATATATTGGATATTAGCCCTCTATCTGATGTAGGATTGGTGAAGATCTTTTCCCAATTTGTTGGTTGCCGATCTGTCCTCTTGATGGTGTCCTTTGCCTTACAGAAACTCTGTAACCTTATGAGGTCCCATTTGTCAATTCTTGCTCTTAGAGCATAAGCTATTGGTGTTCTGTTCAGAAACTTTCTCCCTGTACCGATGTCCTCAAGGGTCTTCCCCAGTTTCTTTTCTATTAGCTTCAGAGTGTCTGGCTTTATGTGGAGGTCCTTGATCCATTTGGATTTGAGCTTAGTACAAGGAGACAAGGATGGATCAATTCGCATTCTTCTGCATGCTGACCTCCAGTTGAACCAGCACCATTTGTTGAAAAGGCTATCTTTTTTCCATTGGATGTTTTCAGCCTCTTTGTCGAGGATCAAGTGGCCATAGGTGTGTGGGTTCATTTCTGGATCTTCAATCCTGTTCCATTGATCCTCCTGCCTGTCACTGTACCAATACCATGCAGTTTTTAACACTATTGCTCTGTAGTATTGCTTGAGGTCAGGGATACTGATTCCCCCAGATTTTCTTTTGTTGCTGAGAATAGTTTTAGCTATCCTGGGTTTTTTGTTGTTCCAGATGAATTTGATAATTGCTCTTTCTAACTCTGTGAAGAATTGAGTTGGGATTTTGATGGGTATTGCATTGAATCTGTATAGTGCTTTAGGCAAAATGGCCATTTTAACTATATTGATTCTACCGATCCATGAGCATGGGAGGTTTTCCCATTTTTTGAGGTCTTCTTCCATTTCCTTCTTCAGAGTCTTGAAGTTCTTGCCATACAGATCTTGCGCATGTTTGGTAAGAGTCACCCCAAGATACTTTATACTGTTTGTGGCTATTGTGAAGGGGGTCATTTCCCTAATTTCTTTCTCAGCCTGCTTATCCTTTGAGTATAGGAAGGCCACTGATTTGCTTGAGTTGATTTTGTAACCTGCCACTTTGCTGAAGTTGTTTATCAGCTGTAGGAGCTCTCTAGTGGAGTTCTTTGGGTCACTTAGGTAGACGATCATGTCGTCTGCAAATAATGATAGTTTGACTTCCTCCTTTCCAATTTGTATCCCTTTGACCTCCTTATGTTGTCGAATTGCCCGAGCTAGTACCTCAAGTACAATATTGAAAAGATAAGGAGAAAGGGGGCAGCCTTGTCTGGTCCCTGATTTCAGTGGGATTGCTTCAAGTTTCTCTCCGTTTAGTTTGATGCTGGCTACCGGTTTGCTGTATATTGCTTTTACTATGTTTAGGTATGGGCCTTGAATTCCTGTTCTCTCCAAGACTTTAAGCATGAAAGGATGCTGAATTTTGTCAAATGCTTTTTCAGCATCCAATGAAATGACCATGTGGTTTTGTTCTTTGAGTTTGTTTATGTAGTGGATTGTATTGATGGATTTCCGTATATTGAACCAACCCTGCATTCCCGGGATAAAGCCTACTTGATCATGGTGGATGATCGTTTTGATGTGTTCTTGGATTCGGTTGGCAAGAATTTTGTTGAGTATTTTTGCATCGATGTTCATAAGGGAAATTGGTCTGAAGTTCTCTTTCTTTGTTGGATCTTTGTGTGGCTTTGGTATCAGCGTAATTGTGGCTTCGTAGAAGGAATTGGGTAGTGTTCCTTCTGTTTCTATTTTGTGGAATAGTTTGAAGAGTATTGGTGTTAACTCTTCTTTGAAGGTCTGGTAGAATTCTGCACTGAAACCATCTGGTCCTGTGCTTTTTTTGGTTGGAAGACTTTCTATGACTCCTTCTATTTCTTTAGGCTTTATGGGACTGTTTAGATGGTCTAGTTGGTCCTGATTTAATTTTGGTATTTGGTATCTGTCAAGGAAATTGTCCATTTCCTCCAGATTCTCCAGTTGTGTTGAGTACAGGCTCTTGTAGTAGGATCTGATGATTTTTTGGATTTCCTCAGTTTCCGTTGTTATGTCTCCCTTTTCATTTCTAAGTTTGTTAATTTGGATACTTTCTCTGTGCCCTTTGGTCAGTCTGGCTAAGGGTTTATCTATCTTGTTGATTTTCTCAAAGAACCAGCTCCTAGTTTTGTTGATTTTTTGTATGGTTCTCTTTGTTTCTACTTGATTGATTTCGGCCCTGAGTTTGATGATTTCCTGCCTTCTACTCCTCCTGGGTGAAATAGCTTCTTTTTGTTCTAGGGCTTTCAGGTGTGTCATTAAGTTGGTAATGTATGCTCTCTCCATTTTCTTTTTGGAGGCACTCAGGGCTATGAGTTTTCCTCTTAGCACTGCTTTCATTGTGTCCCATAGATTTGGGTATGTTGTGTTTTCATTTTCATTGTGTTCTAAAAAGTCTTTAATTTCTTTCTTTATTTCTTCCTTGACCAAGGTGTCATTGAGTAGAGTATTGTTCAATCTCCACGTGTTTGTGGGTTTTCTGTTGTTTCTGTTGCTATTGAAGACCACTTTTATTCCATAGTGATCAGATAGGAGGCATGGGATTAGTTCTATCTTTTTATATTTGTTGAGGTCTGTCTTGTGACCAATTATATGGTCGATTTTGGAGAAGGTACCATGAGGTGCTGAAAAAAAGGTATATTCTTTTGTTTTAGGATAGAATGTTCTATATATATCAGTTAAATCTAATTGGTCCAAAGCTTCAATTAGTTTCATTGTGTCCTTGTTTAGTTTCTGTTTTCCTGATCGGTCCATTGAGGAAAGTGCAGTGTTGAAGTCACCCACAATTATTGTGTTAGGTGCAATGTGTGCTTTGAGTTTTAATAAAGTTTCTTTTATGAAAGAGGGTGCCCTTGCATTTGGAGCATAGATGTTCAGGATTGAGAGTTCTTCTTGTTGTATTTTTCCTTTGACCAGCAAGAAGTGTCCCTCAGAGTCTCTTTTGATGACTTTGGGTTGAAAGTCAATTTTATCTGATATTAAAATGGCTACTCCAGCTTGTTTCCTGAGACCATTTGCTTGTAGAATTGTCTTCCAGCCTTTTACTCTAAGGTAGTGTTTGTCTTTGACCCTGAGGTGTGTTTCCTGTAAGCAGCAAAATGTAGGGTCCTGTTTACGTATCCAGTCAGTTAGTCTGTGTCTTTTTATTGGGGCATTGAGTCCATTGATGTTAAGAGATATTAAGGAATAGTGATTGTTACTTCCTATCATTTTTGACATTATTTTTTAAATTTGATTGCTTAACTTATTTGGGTTTGATGAAAGGTTACTATCTTGCTAGAAAACCACGTTTTTAGGAAATCCTGCATCGTGCGAAATCATCTTCTTCTCCCTAAAGAACATGTTGTAACTCGAAAAGCTTTGGTGTTGCGTGTATGTGTAAGCGTGGAGCCTCAAAAGAGAAGGCACAGGAGAGTTTTCTCTCGAAAGAATATGTAAGAATACCACGTTATAAGGAAATACAATTTTGCAGAGTAAAGACAAATAAGTACATATTGGAAACACTTTACGAGAAGAAATGACGCATCATACAAAATTAGCTTGTATCTCCTAATCAACACGTTGTAACTCGAAAAGATTTGGTGTGAGGTGTACGTCTAAACGTGTAGACTCAAAAGAGAACCCACAGGACAATTTTGTTTCATCAAAATTTGTCAGAAATCACATTTTAAAGAAATTTCGCATCATGCGAAATTATCTTGTTTTTCCTAAACAACACGTTGTAACTTGAAAAGCTTTGGTGTTGCGTGTATGTCTAAGGGTGTAACCTCAAAAGAGAACGCAGGGGATAGTTTTCTCTCGAAAGAATATGTAAGAATACCACGTTATAAGGAAATACAATTTTGCAGAGTAAAGACAAATAAGTATGTATTGGAAACACTTTACGAGAAGAATTAACGCATCGTTAAAAATTAGCTTGTATCTCCTAAACAACACGTTGTAACTCGAAATGATTTGGTGTGCATCTAAACGTGTAGCCTCAAAGGAGAACCCAGAGGAGAATTTTCTTTCTTCAAAATTTTTCAGAAAACCACGTTTTAAGGAAATCCCTCATCGTGTGAAATCATTTTCTATTTCCTAAACAACATGTTGTAACTCGAAAAGCTTTGGTTTTGCGTGTATGTGTAAGCGTGGAGCCTCAAAAGAGAAGGCACAGGAGAGTTTTCTCTCGAAAGAATATGTAAGAATACCACATTATAAGGAAATACAATTATGCAGAGTAAAGACAAATAAGTACATATTGGAAACAGTTTACGAGAAGAAATAACGCATCGTACAAAATTAGCTTGTATCTCCTAAACAACACGTTGTAACTCGAAAAGATTTGGTGTGACATGTACGTCTAAAAGTGTAGACTCAAAGGAGAACCCACAGGAGAATTTTCTTTCATCAACATTTGTCAGAAACCATGTTTTATGGAAATATCGCATCGTGCGAAATTATCTTGTTTTTCCTAAACAACACATTGTAACTCGAAAAGCTTTGGTGTTGCGTGTATGTCTAAGAGTGTAGCCTCAAAAGAGAATGCACAGGAGAGTTTTCTCTCGAAAGAATATGTAAGAATACCACGTTATAAGGAAATACTCTGTTGCAGAGTAAAGACAACTACGTACGTATTGGAAACACTTTAAGAGAAGAAATAACGCATCGTACAAAATTAGCTTGTATCTCCTAAACAACACGTTGTAACCCGAAAAGATTTGGTGTGGCTCGTACCTCTACACGTGTAGCATCAAAAGAGAACCCACAGGAGATCTTTCTTTCTTTCGTGATTTTCCAGAAAACCACGTTTTATGGAAATCTCGCATCGTGCGAAATTTTCTTGTTTTTCCTAAACAACACGTAGTAACTCGAAAAGCTTTGGCGTTGCGTGTTTGTCTAAGCTTGTAGCCTCAAAAGGGAATGTACAGGAGCGTTTTCGCTTGAAAGAATATGTAAGAATACCACGTTATAAGGAAATACAGTGTTGCAGAGTAAAGACAAATAAGTACATATTGGAAACTCTTTAAGAGAAGAAATAACGCATCATACAAAATTAGCTTGTATCTCCTAAACAACACGTTGTAACTCGAAAAGATTTGGTGTGACGTATACGTCTAAAAGTGTAGCCTCAAACGAGAACCCACAGGAGAACTTTCTTTCGTCAAAATTTGTCAAAAAACCACGTTTTATGGAAATCCCACATCGTGCAAAATTATCTTGTTTTTCCTAAACAACACATTGTAACTCGAAAAGCTTTGGTGTTGCATGTATGTCTATGCGTGTAGCCTCAAAAGAGAAGGCACAGGAGACTTTTCTCTCGAAAGAATATGTAAGAATACCACGTTATAAGGAAATACAGGGTTGCAGAGTAAAGACAAATACTATTGGAAACACTTTAAGAGAAGAAGTAACGCATCGTAAAAAATTAGCTTGTATCTCCTAAACAACACGTTGTAACTCGAAAAGATTTGGTGTGGCTCATACCTCTACACGTGTAGCCTCAAAAGAGAACCCACAGGATAATTTTCTTCCGTCAAAATTTTTCAGAAAACCACGTTTTATGGAAATCTCGCATCGTGGGAAATTATCTTGTTTTTCCTAAACAACACATTGTAACTCGAAATGCTTTGGCGTTGCGTGTATGTCTAAGCGTGTAGCCTCTAAAGAGAACGCACAGGAGAGTTTTCTCTCGAAAGAATATGTAAGAATACAACTTTATAAGGAAATACAGTGTTGCAGAGTAAAGACAAATACGTACGTATTGGAAACACTTTATGAGAAGAAATAATGCATCGTACAAAATTAGCTTGTATCTCCTAAACAACACGTGGTAACTCGAAAGGATTTGGTGTGGCGTGTACGTCTAAATGTGTAGCCTCAAAAGAAAACCCACTGAAGAATTTTCTTTCGACAAAATGTTTCAGAAAACTACGTTTTATGGAAATCCTGCATCGTGCGAAATTATCTTGTTTTTCATAAACAACACGTTGTAACTCGAAAAGCTTTGGTGTTGCCTGTATGTCTAAGTGTGTAGCCTAAAACGGGAAAGCACGGGATAGTTTTCTCTCAAAAGAATATGTAAGAATACCACGTTATAAGGAAATACAGTGTTGCAGAGTAAAGACAAATATGTATGTATTGGACACACTTTACAAGAAGAAGTAACGCATCCTAAAAAATTAGCTTGTATCTCCGAAACAACACGTTGTAACTCGAAAAGATTTGGTGTGGCATGTACGTCTAAACGTGTAGCCTCAAAAGAGAACCCACAGGAGAATTTTCTTTCTTCAAAATTTTTCAGAAAACCACGTTATAAGGAAATCCCTCATCCTGCGAAATCATCTTCTTTTTCCTAAACAACATGTTGTAACTCGAAAAGCTTTGGTGTTGCGTGTATGTCTAAGTGTGTAGTCTCAGAAGAGAAGGCACAGGAGAATTTTCTCTTGAAAGATTATGTAAGAATACCACGTTATAAGGAAATACAATTTTGCAGAGTAAAGACAAATAAGTACATATTGGAAACACTTTACGAGAAGAAATAACGCATCGTAAAATATTAGCTTGTATCTCCTAAACAACACGTTGTAACTCGAAAAGATTTGGTGTGACATGTACGTCTAAACGTGTAACGTCAACAGAGAACCCACAGGAGTATTTTCTTTCATCAAAATTTGTCAGAAACCACGTTTTAAGGAAATCTCGCATCGTGCGAAATTATCTTGTTTTTCCTAAACAACACGTTGTAACTCAAAAAGCTTTGGTGTTGCCTGTATGTCTAAGCATGTAACCTCAAAAGAGAATGCACAGGAAGTTTTCTCTCAAAAGAATATGTAAGAATACCACGTTACAAGGAAATACAATGTTGCAGAGTAAAGACAAATACATACGTATTGGAAACACTTTACGAGAAGAATTAACGCATCTTAAAAAATTAGCTTGTATCTCTTAAACAACACGTTGTAACTCGAAAAGATTTGGTATGGCATGTACGTCTGAACGTGTAGCCTAAAAAAGAAAACCCACAGGAGAATTTTCTTTCTCCAAAATTTTTCAGAAAACCACGTTTTAAGGAAATCCCGTGTCGTGCAAAATCATCTTCTTTTTACTAAACAACATGTTGTAACTCGAAAAGCTTTGGTGTTGCGTGTATGTGTAAGCGTGGAGCCTTAAAAGAGAAGGCACAGGAGAGTTTTCTCTCGAAAGAATATGTAAGAATAACACGTTATAAGGAAATACAGTGTTGCAGAGTAAAGACAAATAAGTACATATTGGAAACACTTTACAAAAAGAAATAATGCATCGTACAAAATTAGCTTGTATCTCCTAAACGACACGTTGTAACTCGAAAAGATTTGGTGTGACGTGTACGTCTAAAAGTGTAGCATCAAACGAAAACCCACAGGAGAATTTTCTTTCATCAAATTTTGTCAGAAACCACGTTTTAAGGAAATCTCGCATCGTGCAAAATTATCTTGTTTTTCCTAAACAACACGTTGCAACACGAAAAGCTTTGGTGTTGCGTGTGTGTCTAAGCGTGTAGCCTCAAAAGAGAATGCACAGGAGAGTTTTCTCTCGAAAGAATATGTAAGAATACCACGTTATAAGGAAATACAGTGTTGCAGAGTAAAGACAACTACGTACGTATTGGAAACACTTTAAGAGAAGAAATAAAGCACAATACAAAATTAGCTTGTATCTCCTAAACAACAGGTTATAATTCGAAAAGATTTGGTGTGGCTCGTACCTCTACACGTGTTGCCTCAAAAGAGAACCCACAGGAGAACTTTCTTTCGTCAAAATTTGTCAGAAAACCACGTTTTATGGAAATCTCGCATCCTGTGAAATTATCTTGTTTTTCCTAAACAACACGTTGTAACTCGAAAAGCTTTGGCGTTGCGTGTTTGTCTAAGTGTGTAGCCTCAAAAGAGAAAGCACAGGAGAGTTTTCCCTAGAAAGAATATGTAAGAATACCACGTTATAAGAAAATACAGTGTTGCAGAGTAAAGACAAATATGTACATATTGGAAACACTTTAGGGAAGAAATAATGCATCGTACAATATTTGCTTGTATCTCCTAAACAACACGTTGTAACTCGAAAATATTTGGTGTGGCTCGTACGTCTACACGTGTAGCCTCAAAAGAGAAACCACAGGAGAATTTTCTTTCTTCAAAATGTGTCAAAAAACCACGTTTTAAGGAAATCCCGCATCGTGCAAAATTATCTTGTTTTTCCTAAACAACACGTTGTAACTCGAAAAGCTTTGGTGTTGCGTGTATGTCTGAGCATGTTGCCTCTAAAGACAATGCACAAGAGAGTTTTCTCTCGAACGAACATGTAAGAATACAACGTTATAAGGAAATACAGTGTTGCAGAGTAAAGACAAATACGTACATATTGGAAACACTTTATGAGAAGAAATAACGCATCGTACAAAATTAGCGTGTATCTCCTAAACAACACGTGGTAACTCGAAAGGATATGGTGTGGCGTGTACGTCTAAACGTGTAGCCTCAAAAGAGAACCGACAGGAGAATTTTCTTTCGTCAAAATGTGTAAGAATACCACGTTTTAAGGAAATCCTGCATCGTGCGAAATTATCTTGTTTTTCATAAACAACACATTGTAACTCGAAAAGCTTTGGTGTTGCCTGTATGTCTCAGTGTGTAGCCTCAAAAGGGAACTCACAGGATAGTTTTCTCTCGAAAGAATATTTAAGAATACCACGTTATAAGGAAATACAATGTTGTAGAGTAAAGACAAATATGTACGTATTGGAAACACTTTACGAAAAGAATTAACACATCGTAGAAAATTAGCTTATATCTCCTAAACAAAAGGTTGTACCTAGAAAAGATTTGGTGTGGCATGTACGTGTAAATGTGTAGCATCAAAAGAGAACCCACAGGAGAATTTTCTTCCTTCAAAATTTTTCAGAAAACCACGTTTTAAGGAAATCCCTCATCGTACGAAATCATCTTTTTCCTAAACAACATGTTGTAACTCGAAAAGCTTTGGTGTTGCGTGTATGTGTAAGCGTGGAGCATCCAAAGAGAAGGCACAGGAGAGTTTTCTCTCGAAAGAATATGTAAGAATACCACATTAAAAGGAAATACAATTTTGCAGAGTAAAGACAAATAAGTACATATTGGAAACACTTTACGAGAAGAAATAACGCATCGTAAAAAATTAGCTTGTATCTCCTAAACAACACGTTGTAACTCGAAAAGATTTGGTGTGACATGTACGTCTAAAAGTGTAGCCTCAAAAAAGAACCGACAGGAGAATATTCTTTCATCAAAATTTGTCAGAAACCACGTTTTAAGGAAATCTCGCATCGTGCGAAATCATCTTGTTTTTCCTAAACAACAAGTTGTAACTCGAAAAGCTTTGGTGTTGCGTGTATGTCTAAGCATGTAGCCTCAAAAGAGAATGCACAGGAGAGTTTTCTCTCGAAAGAATATGTAAGAATACCACGTTATAAGGAAATACAGTGTTGCAGAGTAAAGACAAATACGTACGTATAGGAAACACATTAAGAGAAGAAATAAAGCATAATACAAAATTAGCTTGTATCTCCTAAACAACAGGTTATAACTCGAAAAGATTTGGTGTGGCTCGTACCTCTACACGTGTCGCCTCAAAAGAGGACCCACAGGAGAACTTTCTTTCGTCAAAATTTTCCAGAAAACCACGTTTTATGGAAATCTCGCATCGTGCGAAATTATCTTGTTTTTCCTAAACAACACGTTGTAACTGGAAAAGCTTTGGCGTTGCTTGTTTGTCTAAGCGTGTAGCCTCAAAAGAGAATGCACAGGAGAGTTTTCCCTAGAAAGAATATGTAAGAATACCACGTTATAAGAAAATACAGTGTTGCAGAGTAAAGACAAATAAGTACATATTGGAAACACTTTAGGGAAGAAATAACGCATCGTACAATATTTGCTTGTATCTCCTAAACAACACGTTGTAACTCGAAAATATTTGGTGTGGCTCGTATGTCTACACGTGTAGCCTCAAAAGAGAAACCACAGGAGAAATTTCTTTCGTCAAAATTTGTCAAAAAAACCACGTTTTAAGGAAATCCCGCATCGTGCAAAATTATCTTGTTTTTCCTAAACAACACGTTGTAACTCGTAAAGATTTGTTGTTGCGTGTATGTCTGAGCATGTTTCCTCTAAAGACAATGCACAAGAGAGTTTTCTCTCGAAAGAACATGTAAGAATACAACGTTATAAGGAAATACAGTGTTGCAGAGTAAAGACAAATATGTACATATTGGAAACACTTTACGAGAAGAAATAACGCATCGTACAAAATTAGCGTGTATCTCCTAAACAACACGTGGTAATTCGAAAGGATTTGGTGTGGCGTGTACGTCTAAACGTGTAGCCTCAAAGGAGAACCGACAGGAGAATTTTCTTTCTTCAAAATTTGTCAGAAAACCACGTTTTAAGGAAATCCTGCATCGTGCGAAATTATCTTGATTTTCATAAACAACTCGTTGTAACTCGAAAAGCTTTGGTGTTGTCTCTTTGTCTCAGTGTGTAGCCTCAAAAGGGAACGCACAGGATAGTTTTCTCTCGAAAGAATATGTAAGAGTACCACGTTATAAGGAAATACAGTGTTGCAGAGTAAAGACAAATACCTACATATTGGAAACACTTTATGAGAAGAAGTAATGCATCGTACAAAATTAGCTTGTATCTCCTAAACAAAACGTTGTAACTCGAAAAGATTTGGTGCGGAGTGTACGTCTTAACGTGTAGCCTCAAAAGAGAACCCACAGGAGAATTTTCTTTCGTCAAATTTTTTCAGAAAACCACGTTTTAAGGATATCCCGCATCATGCGAAATCATCTTCTTTTTTCTTAACAACATGTCGTAACTCCAAAAGCTTTGGTGTTGCGTGTATGTGTAAGCGTGGAGCCTCAAAAGAGAAGGCACAGGAGAGTTTTCTTTCGAAAGAATATGTAAGAATACCATGTTATAAGGAAATACAATTTTGCAGAGTAAAGACTGTAAGTACATATTGGAAACACTTTACGAGTAGAAATAACGCATCGTACAAAATTAGCTTGTATCTCCTAAACAACACGTTGTAACTCGAAAAGATTTGGTGTGGCTCGTACCTCTACACGTGTAGCCTCAAATAGAACACACAGCAGAACTTTCTTTCGTCAAAATATATCAGAAAACCACGTTTTATGGAAATCTCGCATCGTGCGAAATTATCTTGTTTTTCCTAAACAACACGTTGTAACTCGAAAAGCTTTGGCGTTGCATGTATGTCTAAGCGTGTAGCCCCAAAGGAGAACGCACAGGAGAGTTTTCCCTCGAAAGAATATGTAAGAATACCACGTTATAAGGAAATAAAGTGTTGCAGAGTAAAGAAAAATAGTACTTATTGGAAACACTTTATGAGAAGAAATAATGCATCGTACAAAATTTGCTTGTATCTCCTAAACAACACGTTGTAATTCGAAAAGAATTGGTGTGGCTCGTACGTCTACATGTGTAGACTCAAACGAACACAAACAGGAGAACTTTCTTTCCTCAAAATTTGTCAGAAAACCACGTTTTAAGGAAATCCCGTATCGTGCAAAGTTATCTTGTTTTTCCTAAAAAACATGTTGTAACTCGAAAAGCTTTGGTGTTGCGTGTATGTCTAAACGTGTGGCCTCAAAAGAGAATGCACAGGAGAGTTTTGTCTCGAAAGAACATGTAAGAATACAACGTTATAAGGAAATACAGTGTTGCAGAGTATAGACAAATACGTACGTATTGGAAACACTTTAGGAGAAGAAATAACGCATCATACAATATTAGCTTGTATCTCCTAAACAACACGTTGTAACTCGACAAGATTTGGTGTGGAGTGTACGTCGAAACGTGTAGCCTCAACAGAGAACCCACAGGAGAATTTTCTTTCGTCAAAATTTGTCAGAAAATCACGTTTTAAGGAAATCCTGTATAGTGCGAAATTATCTTGGTTTTCATAAACAACACGTTGTAACTCGAAAACCTTTGGTGTTGCCTGTATGTCTAAGTGTGTAGCCTCAAAAGGGAACGCACAGGATAGTTTTCTCTAGAAAGAATATGTAAGAATACCACGTTATAAGGAAATACAGTGTTGCAGAGTAAAGACAAATACTTACATATTGGAAACACTTTAAGAGAAGAATTAACGCATCGTGCAAAATTAGCTTGTATCTCCTAAACAACACATTGTAACTCGAAAAGATTTGGTGTGGCATGTACGTCTAAGCGTGTAGCCTCAAAGGAAAGCCCACAGAAGAATTTTCTTTTGTCAAATTTTTCAGAAAACCACGTTTTAAATAAATCCCGCATCGTGCGAAATTATCTTTTTATTCATTAACAACACGTTGTAACTCGAAAAGCTTTGGTGTTGCCTGTATGTCTAAGTGTGTAGCCTCAAAACGGAACGCACAAGATAGTTTTCTCTCGAAAGAATATGTAAGAATACCACGTTATAAGGAAATACAGTGTTTCAGAGTAAAGACAAATACTTACATATTGGGAACATTTTACGAGAAGAAATAACGCATCGAACAAAATTAGCTTGTATCTCCTAAACAACACATGGTAAGTCGAAATGATTTGGTTTGGCGTGTATGTCTAAACGTGTAGCCTCAAAGGAGAACACAAAGGAGAATTTTCTTTCGTCAAAATTTGTCAGAAAACCACGTTTTAAGGAAATACCGCATCGTGCGAAATTATCTTGTTTTTCCTAAACAACAAGTGGTAACTCGAAAAGCTTTGGTGTTGCGTGTATGTCTAAGCGTGTAGCCTCAAAAGAGAATGCACAGGAGAGTTTTCTCTCGTTAGAACATGTAAGAATTCAACGTTATAAGGAAATACAGTGTTGCAGAGTAAAGACAAATACGTACATATTGGAAACACATTACGAGAAGAAATTAAGCATCACACAATATTAGCTTGTATCTCCTAAACAACAAGTGGAAACTCGAAAACATTTAGTTTGGCGTGTACGTCTAAAAGTTTAGCCTCAAAAGAGAACCCACTGGAGAATTTTCTTTCGTCAAAATTGGTCAGAAAACAACGTTTTAACGAAATCCCGCATCCTGCGAAATTATCTTGTTTTTCCTAAACAACACGTTGTAACTCAAAAAGCTTGGGTGTTGCGTGTATGTCTCAGTGTGTAGCCTCAAAAGAGAACACACAGGAGAGTTTTCACTCAAAAGAATATGTAAGAATACCAGGTTATAAGGAAATACAGTGTTGCAGAGTAAAGACAAATACGTACGTATTGGAAACACTTTACGTGAAGAAATAACGCATCATACAAAATTAGCTTGTATCTCATAAACAACACGTTGTAACTCAAAAATGTTTGGTGTGGCAGGTACGTCTAAACGTGTAGCCTCAAAAAGAGAACACACAGGAGAATTTTCTTTGGTCAAATTTGTCACAAAACCACGTATTAAGGAAATCCTACATCGTGCGAAATTATCTTGTTTTTCCTAAACAACACGTTGTAACCCGAAAAGCTTTGGTGTTGCGTGTATGTCTCAGCATGTAGCCTCAAAAGAGAACACACAGGGGAGTTTTCTCTCAAAAGAATATGTAAGAATACCACGTTATAAGGAAATACAGTGTTGCAGAGTAAAGAAAAATACGTACTTATTGGAAATCCTTAAACTTTACGAGATGAAATAAAGCATCGTACAAAATTAGCTCGTATCTCCTAAACAACACTTTGTAACTCGAAAAGACTTGGTGTGGCGTGTACGTCTAAACGTGTAGCCTCAAAAGAGAACCCATAGGAGAATTTTCTTTCGTCAAAAGTTTCAGAAAACCACGTTTTAAGGAAATCCCACATCATGCGAAATTATCTTGTTTTTCTTAAACAACACGTTGTAACTCGAAAAGCTTTTGTGTTGCGTGTATGTCTAAGCGTGTAGCCTCAAAAGAGAACACACAGGAGAGTTTTCTCTCGAAAGAATAAGTAAGAATACCACGTTATAAGGAAATACAGTGTTGCAGAGTAAAGACAAATACGTACGTATTGGAAACCCTTAAACTTTACGAGATGAAATAAAGCATCGTACAAAATTAGCTCGAATCTCCTAAACAACACGTTGTAACTCGAAAAGATTTGGTGTGGCCTGTACGTCTAAACGTGTAGCCTGAAAAGAGAACCCATAGGAGAATTTTCTTTGGTCAAAATTTGTCAGAAAACCACGTATTAAGGAAATCCCGCATAGTGCGAAATTATCTTGTTTTTCCTAAACCAAACGTTTTAACTCGAAAAGCTTTGGTGTTGCGTGTATATCTAAGCGTGTAGCCTCAAAAGAGAACGCACAGGAGAGTTTTCTCTCGAAAGAATATGTAACAATACTACGTTATAAGGAAATTCTGTGTTGCAGAGTAAAGACAAATACGTACTTATTGGAAAAACTTAAACTTTACGAGAAGAAATAAGGGATCTTACAAAATTAGTTTGTATCTCCTAAACAACACGTTATAACTCGAAAAGATTTGGTGTGGTGTGTACGTCTAAACGTGTAGCCTCAAAAGAGAACCCACAGGATAATTTTCTTTCGTCAAACTTTATCAGAAAACCACGTTTTAAGGAAATCCCGCATCGTGCGAAATTATCTTGTTTTTCCTAAACAACACGTTGTAACTCGAAAGCTTTGGTGTTGCGTGTATGTCTAAGCGTGTAGCCTCAAAAGAGAACGCACAGGAGAGTTTTGTCTCGAAAGAATATGTAAGAATACCACGTTATAAGGAAATACAGTGTTGCAGAGTAAAGACAAATACGTACTTATTGGAAAAACTTAAACTTTACGAGAAGAAATAAGGCATCTTACAAAATTAGTTTGTATCTCCTAAACAACACGTTATAACTCAAAAAGATTTCCTGTGGTTTGTACGTCTAAACGTGTAGCCTCAAAAGAGAACCCACAGGATAATTTTCTTTCGTCAAAATTTGTCAGAAAACCACGTTTTAAGGAAATCCCGCATCGTGCGAAATTATCTTGTTTTTCCTAAAAAACACGTTGTAACTCGAAAAGCTTTGGTGTTGCGTGTATGTCCAAGCGTGTAGCCCAAAAGAGAACGCAAAGGAGAGTTTTTTTCTCGAAAGAATATGTAAGAATACCACGTTATTAGGAAATACAATGTTGCAGAGTAAAGACAAATACTTACGTATTGGAAAAAACTTTACGAGAAGAAATAACGCATCGTAAGAAATTAGCTTGTATCTCCTAAACAACATGTTTTAACTTAAAAGGATTTGGTGTGGCCTGTACGTCTAAACCTGTAGCCTGAAAAGAGAACCCATAGGAGAATTTTCTTTGGTCAAAATTTGTCAGAAAACCACGTATTAAGGAAATCCCGCATAGTGTGAAATTATCTTGTTTTTCCTAAACCAAACGTTTTAACTTTAAAGCTTCGGTGTTGCGTGTATATCTAAGCGTATAGCCTCAAAAGAGAACACACAGGAGAGTTTTCTCTCGAAAGAATATGTAAGAATACCACGTTATAAGGAAATACAGTGTTGCAGAGTAAAGACAAATACGTACTTATTGGAAAAACTTAAACTTTACGAGAAGAAATAAGGCATCTTACAAAATTAGTTTGTATCTCCTAAACAACACGTTATAACTCGAAAAGATTTGGTGTGGTGTGTATGTCTAAACGTGTAGCCTCAAAAGAGAACCCACAGGAGTATTTTCTTTCGTCAAAATTTGTCAAAAAACCACGTTTTAAGGAAATCCCGCATCGTGCAAAATTATCTTGGTTTTCCTAAACAACACGTTGTAACTCGAAAAGCTTTGGTGTTGCGTGTATGTCTAAGCGTGTAGTCTCAAAAGAGAACGCACAGGAGAGTTTTCTCTCGAAAGAATATGTAAGGATACCACGTTATAAGGAAATACAGTGTTGCAGAGTAAAGACAAATATGTACGTATTGGAAACACTTTATGAGAGAAATAACGCATCTTGCAAAATTAGCTTGTATGTCCTAAACAACACGTTGTAACTCGAAAAGTTTTGGTGTGGCATGTACGTCTAAACGTGTAGCCTCAAAAGAGTACCCACAGGAGAGTTTTATTTCGTCAAAATTTGTCAGAAAACCACGTTTTAAGGAAATTCAGCATCTTGCGAAATTATCTTGTTTTTCCTAAACAACACGTTGTAACTCGAAAAGCTTTGGTGTTGCGTGAATGTCTAAGCATGTAGCCTTAAAAGGAGAGCGCACAGGAGAGTTTTCTCTCGAAAGAAAATGCAAGAATACCACGTTATAAGCAAATACAGTGTTGCAGAGTAAAGGCAAATATTTACGTAATGGAAACACTTAAACTTTATGAGAAGAATTAACGCTTCGTAAAAAAATTAGCTTGTTTCTCCTAAACAACACGTTGTAACTCGAAAAGATTTGGTGTGGCATGTACGTCTAAACGTGTAGCCTCAAAAGAGTACCCACAGGAGAGTTTTATTTCGTCAAAATTTGTCAGAAAACCACGTTTTAAGGAAATCCCGCATCTTGCGAAATTATCATGTTTTTCCTAAACAACACGTTGTAACTCGAAAAGCTTTGGTGTTGTGTGAATGACTAAGCATGTAGCCTCAATGGAGAATGCACAGGAGAGGTTTCTCTCGAAAGAATATGCAAGAATACCACGTTATAAGGAAATACAGTGTTGCAGAGTAAAGGCAAATATGTACGTAATGGAAACACTTATACTTTATGAGAAGAAATAACGCATCCTAAAAAAATTAGCTTGTTTCTCCTAAACCACACGTTGTAACTCGAAAAGATTTGGTGGGGCGTGTACGTCTAAATGTGTAGCCTCAAAAGAGAACCCACAGGAGTATTTTCTTTCGTCAAAATTTGTCAGAAAACCACGTTTTAAGGAAATCCCGCATCGTGCGAAATTATCTTGTTTTTCCTAAACAACACGTTGTAACTCGAAAAGCTTTGGTGTTGCGTGTATGTCTAAGCGTGTAGCCTCAAAAGAGAACGCAAAGGAGAGTTTTTTTTCGAAAGAATATGTAAGAATACCACGTTATTAGGAAATACAGTGTTGCAGAGTAAAGACAAATACTTACATATTGGAAAAAACTTTACGAGAAGAAATAACGCATCGTAAGATATTAGCTTGTATCTCCTAAACAACACGTTGTAACTTAAAAAGATTTGGTGTGGCCTGTACGTCTAAACGTGTAGCCTGAAAAGAGAACCCATAGGAGAATTTTCTTTGGTCAAAATTTGTCAGAAAACCACGTATTAAGGAAATCCCGCATAGTGCGAAATTATCTTGTTTTTCCTAAACCAAACGTTTTATCTCGAAAAGCTTTGGTGTTGCGTGTATATCTAAGCGTGTAGCCTCAAAAGAGAACGCACAGGAGAGTTTTCTCTCGAAAGAATATGTAAGAATACTACGTTATAAGGAAATTCAGTGTTGCAGAGTAAAGACAAATACGTACTTATTGGAAAAACTTAAACTTTACGAGAAGAAATAAGGGATCTTACAAAATTAGTTTGTATCTCCTAAACAACACGTTATAACTCGAAAAGATTTGGTGTGGTGTGTACGTCTAAACGTGTAGCCTCAAAAGAGAACCCACAGGATAATTTTCTTTCGTCAAACTTTGTCAGAAAACCACGTTTTAAGGGAATCCCGCATCGTGCGAAATTATCTTGTTTTTCCTAAACAACACGTTGTAACTCGAAAAGCTTTGGTGTTGCGTGTATGTCTAAGCGTGTAGCCTCAAAAGAGAACGCACAGGAGAGTTTTCTCTCGAAAGAATATGTAAGGATACCACGTTATAAGGAAATACAGTGTTGCAGAGTAAAGACAAATATGTACGTATTGGAAACACTTTATGAGAGAAATAACGCATCTTGCAAAATTAGCTTGTATGTCCTAAACAACACGTTGTAACTCGAAAAGTTTTGGTGTGGCATGTACGTCTAAACGTGTAGCCTCAAAAGAGTACCCACAGGAGAGTTTTATTTCGTCAAAATTTGTCAGAAAACCACGTTTTAAGGAAATTCAGCATCTTGCGAAATTATCTTGTTTTTCCTAAACAACACGTTGTAACTCGAAAAGCTTTGGTGTTGCGTGAATGTCTAAGCATGTAGCCTTAAAAGGAGAGCGCACAGGAGAGTTTTCTCTCGAAAGAATATGCAAGAATACCACGTTATAAGCAAATACAGTGTTGCAGAGTAAAGGCAAATATTTACGTAATGGAAACACTTAAACTTTATGAGAAGAATTAACGCTTCGTAAAAAAATTAGCTTGTTTCTCCTAAACAACACGTTGTAACTCGAAAAGATTTGGTGTGGCGTGTACGTCTAAATGTGTAGCCTCAAAAGAGAACCCACAGGAGTATTTTCTTTCGTCAAAATTTGTCAGAAAAGCACGTTTTAAGGAAATCCCGCATCGTGCGAAATTATCTTGTTTTTCCTAAACAACACGTTGTAACTCGAAAAGCTTCGGTGTTGCGTGTATGTCTAAGCGTGTAGCCTCAAAAGAGAACGCAAAGGAGAGTTTTTTCTCGAAAGAATATGTAAGAATACCACGTTATTAGGAAATACAGTGTTGCAGAGTAAAGACAAATACTTACGTATTGGAAAAAACTTTATGAGATGAAATAACGCATCGTAAGAAATTAGCTTGTATCTCCTAAACAACACGTTGTAACATTAAAAGATTTGGTGTCCCCTGTACGTCTAAACGTGTAGCCTGAAAAGAGAACCCATAGGAGAATTTTCTTTGGTCAAAATTTGTCAGAAAACCACGTATTAAGGAAATCCCGCATAGTGCGAAATTATCTTGATTTTCCTAAACCAAACGTTTTAACTCGAAAAGCTTTGGTGTTGCGTGTATGTCTAAGCGTGTAGCCTCAAAAGAGAACGCACAGGAGAGTTTTCTCTCGAAAGAATATGCAAGAATACCACGTTATAAGGAAATACAGTGTTGCAGAGTAAAGGCAAATATGTACGTAATGGAAACACTTAAACTTTATGAGAAGAAATAACGCATCGTACAAAAATTAGCTTGTTTATCCTAAACAACACATTGTAACTCGAAAGGATTTGGTGTGGCATGTACGTCTAAATGTGTAGCCTCGAAAGAGAACCCACAGGAGTATTTTCTTTCGTCAAAATTTGTCAGAAAACCACGTTTTAAGGAAATCCCGCATCGTGCGAAATTATCTTGTTTTCCCTAAACAACACGTTGTAACTCGAAAGCTTTGGTGTTGCGTGTATGTCTAAGCGTGTAGCCTCAAAAGAGAACGCACAGGAGAGTTTTCTCTCGAAAGAATATGCAAGAATACCACGTTATAAGGAAATACAGTGTTGCAGAGTAAAGACAAATACGTACTTATTGGAAAAACTTAAACTTTACGAGAAGAAATAAGGCATCTTACAAAATTAGTTTGTATCTCCTAAACAACACGTTATAACTCGAAAAGATTTGGTGTGGTGTGTACGTCTAAACGTGTAGCCTCAAAAGAGAACCCACAGGAGAATTCTTTTGAGGCTACCCGTTGAGACGTATGATGCGTTATTTCTTCTTGTAAAGTTTAAGTGTTTCCAATAAGTACGTGGTATTCTTACATATTCTTTCAAGGGAAAACTATCCTGTGCATTCTCCTTTGATGCTACACGCTTAGACATACACGCAACACCAAAGTATTTCGGGTTACAACGTGTTGTTAAGGGAAAACAAGATAATTTCGCATGATGCAGGATTTCCATAAAAAGTCGTTTTCTGACAAATTTTGACAAAAGAAAATTCTCCTGTGGGTTCTCTTTTGAGGTTACACGTTTAGACGTACAAGCCACACCAAATTTTTTCGAGTTATAACGTGTTGTTTAGGAAATACAATCTAATTTTGTACGATGCGTTATTTCTTCTTGTAAAGTGTTTCCAATACGTACGTATTTGTCTTTACTCTGCAACACTGTATTTCCTTATAACGTGGGTAACATATTCTTTCGAAAGAAAACTCTCCTGTGCGTTCTTTTTTGAGGCTACACGCTTAGACATACACGCAACCACCAAAGCTTTTCGAGTTAAAACGTGTTGTTTAGGAAAAACAAGATAATTTCGCACGATGCAGGATTTCCTTAATACGTGGTTTTCTGAAGAATTTTGACCAAAGAAAATTCTCCTGTGGGTTCTCTTTTGAGGCTACACGCTTAGACGTACATGCCACACCAAATCTTTTCGAGTTACAACGTGTTGTTTAGGAGATACAAGCTAATTTTGTACGATGTGTTATTTCTTCTCCTAAAGTGTTTCCAATACATATGTATTTGTCTTTACTCCTCAACACTGTATTTCCTTATAACATGGTATTCGTACATATTCTTTCGAGAGAAACCTCTCCTTTGCATTCTCTTTTGAGGCTACACGCTTAGATATACACACAACACCAAAGCATTTCGAGTTAGAAGGTGTTGTTTAGGAAAAACAAGATAATTTCGCACGATGCGGGAATTCCTTAAAACGTGGTTTTCTGGCAAATTTTGACGAAAGAAAATTCTCCTGTGTGTTTTCATTTGAGGCTACACGTTTAGACGTACACGCCACACCAAATCTTTTCGAGTTACAACGTGTTGTTTAGGAGATACAAGCTAATTTTTTACGATGCTTTATATCTTCTTGTAAAGTTCAAGTGTTTCCAAAAGGTACGTATTTTTCTTTAATTTGCGACAATGTATTTCCTTATAACGTGGTATTCTTACATACTCGTTCGAGAGAAATCTCTCCTGTGCATTCTCTTTTGAGGCTACATGCTTAGACATACACGCAACACCAAAGATTTTCGAGTTACAATGTGTTGTTTAGGAAAAACAAGATAGTTTCGCACTATACGGGATTTCCTTAATAAGTGGTTTTCTGACAAATTTTGACGAAAGAAAATTCTCCTGTGGGTTCTCTTTTGAGGCTACACGTTTAGACATACACGCCACACCAAATCTTTTCGAGTTACAACGTGTTGTTTAGGAGATACAAACTAATTTTTTACGATGCATTATATCTTCTCGTAAAGTGTTTCAAATACATACTTATTTGTCTTTACTCTGCAAAACTGTATTTCCTTATAACGTGGTATTCTTACATGTTCTCTCGAGAGAAAACTCTCCTGTGCGTTGTCTTTTGAGGCTACACGCTTAGACATTCATGCAACATCAAAGCTCTTCGAGTTACATCGTGTGGTTTAGGAAAAACAAGATAATTTCGCACGATGAGTGATTTCCTTAAAACATGGTTTTCTGAAAATTTTAATGAAAAAAAATTCTCCTGTGGGTTCTCTTTTGAGGCTACACGTTTAGACGTACACGCCACACCAAATCTTTTCGAGTTACAACGTGTTGTTTAGGAGATACAAGCTAATTTTGTACGATGCGTTATTTCTTCTCGTAAAGTGTTTCCAATAAGTACGTATTTGCCTTTAGTCTGCAACACTGTATTTCCTTATAACGTGGTATTCTTACATATTCTTTCGAGAGAAAACTCTCCTGTGCGTCCTCTTTTGAGGCTACACGCTTAGACATACACGCAACACCAAAGCTTTTCGCGTTACAACGTGTTGTTTAGGAAAAACAAGATAATTTCGCACGATGCGGGATTTCCTTAATATGTGGTTTTCTGAAAAAATTTTGACCAAAGAAAATTCTCCTATGGGTTCTCCTTTGAGACTACACGTGTAGACGTACAGGCCACAACAAATCTTTTTAAGTTACAACGTGTTGTTTAGGAGATACAAGCTAATTTTGTATGATGCGTTATTTCTTCTCGTAAAGTTTTTCCAATAAGTAAGTATTTGTCTTTACCCTACAACACTGTATTTCCTTATAACGTGGTATTCTTACATATTTTTTCGAGAGAAAACTCTCCTGTGCGTTCTAATTTGAGGCTACATGCTTAGACATACACGCATCAGCAAAGCTTTTCGAGTTACAACGTGTTGTTTAGGAAGAACAAGATAATTTCTCACGATGCGGTATATCCTTAAAACGTGGTTTTCTGACAAATTTTGACGAAAGAAAATTCTCCTGTGGGTTCTCTATTGAGGCTACACGTTTAGACGTACACGCCACACCAAATCTTTTTGAGTTACAACTTGTTGTTTAGGAGATACAAGCTAATATTTTTTACGATGCTTTATTTCTTCTCGTAAAGTTTAAGTGTTTCCAATACGTATGTATTTGCCTTTACTCTGCAACACTGTATTTCCTTATAACGTGTTATTCTTACATATTCTTTCGAGAGAAAAGTCTCCTGTGCATTCTCTTTGGAGGCTACATGCTTAGACATTCACGCAAAACAAAAGCTTTTCCAGTTACAACGTGTTGTTTAGGAAAAACAAGATAATTTTGCATCATGCAGTATTTCCTTAAAACGTGGTTTTCTGACAAATTTTGATGAAAGAAAATTCTCCTGTGGGTTCTCTTTTGAGGCTACACGTTTAGACGTACACGCCACACTAAATCCTTTCGAGTTCTAATGTGTTGTTTAGGATATACAAGCTAATTTTTTACTATGTGTTATTTCTTCTCGTAAAGTTTAAGTGTTTCCAATAAGTACATATTTGTCTTTACTCTGCAACACTGTTTTTCCTTATAACGTGGTATTCCTACATATTCTTTCGGGAGAAAACTCTCCTGTGCGTTCTCTTTTGAGGCTACACACTTAGACATACTCGCAACACCAAAGCTTTTCGAGTTACAACATGTTGTTTAGGAAAAACAAGATAATTTCGCACGATGCGGGATTTCCTAAAACGTGGTTTTCTGAAAAATTTTGACGAAAGAAAACTCTCCTGTGGGTTCTCCTTTGAGACTACACGTGTAGACGTACAGGCCACAACAAATCTTTTTAAGTTACAACGTGTTGTTTAGGAGATACAAGCTAATTTTGTATGATGCGTTATTTCTTCTCGTAAAGTTTTTCCAATAAGTAAGTATTTGTCTTTACCCTACAACACTGTATTTCCTTATAACGTGGTATTCTTACATATTTTTTCGAGAGAAAACTCTCCTGTGCGTTCTAATTTGAGGCTACATGCTTAGACATACATGCATCAGCAAAGCTTTTCGAGTTACAACGTGTTGTTTAGGAAGAACAAGATAATTTCTCACGATGCGGTATATCCTTAAAACGTGGTTTTCTGACAAATTTTGACGAAAGAAAATTCTCCTGTGGGTTCTCTATTGAGGCTACACGTTTAGACGTACACGCCACACCAAATCTTTTTGAGTTACAACTTGTTGTTTAGGAGATACAAGCTAATATTTTTTACGATGCTTTATTTCTTCTCGTAAAGTTTAAGTGTTTCCAATACGTATGTATTTGCCTTTACTCTGCAACACTGTATTTCCTTATAACGTGTTATTCTTACATATTCTTTCGAGAGAAAAGTCTCCTGTGCATTCTCTTTGGAGGCTACACGCTTAGACATTCACGCAAAACAAAAGCTTTTCCAGTTACAACGTGTTGTTTAGGAAAAACTAGATAATTTTGCATCATGCAGTATTTCCTTAAAACGTGGTTTTCTGACAAATTTTGATGAAAGAAAATTCTCCTGTGGGTTCTCTTTTGAGGCTACACGTTTAGACGTACACGCCACACTAAATCCTTTCGAGTTCTAATGTGTTGTTTAGGATATACAAGCTAATTTTTTACTATGTGTTATTTCTTCTCGTAAAGTTTAAGTGTTTCCAATAAGTACATATTTGTCTTTACTCTGCAACACTGTTTTTCCTTATAACGTGGTATTCCTACATATTCTTTCGGGAGAAAACTCTCCTGTGCGTTCTCTTTTGAGGCTACACGCTTAGACATACTCGCAACACCAAAGCTTTTCGAGTTACAACATGTTGTTTAGGAAAAAGAAGATAATTTCGCACGATGCGGGATTTCCTTAAAACGTGGTTTTCTGAAAAATTTTGACGAAAGAAAACTCTCCTGTGGGTTCTCTTTTGAGGCTACACGTTTAGACATACACGCCACACCAAATCTTTTCGAGTTACAACGTGTTGTTTAGGAGATACAAGCTAATTTTGCATGATGCGTTATTTCTTCTCCTAAAGTGTTTCCAATAAATACATATTTGTCTATACTCTGCAACACTGTATTTTCTTATAACGTGGTATTCCTACATATTCTTTCGGGAGAAAACTATCCTGTGCATTCTCTTTGGAGGCTACACTCTTAGACATATACGCAACACCAAAACTTTTCGAGTTACAACGTGTTGATTAGGAAAAACAAGATAATTTCGCACGATGCGGTATTTCCTTAAAACGTGGATTTCTGGCAAATTTTGACGTAAGAAAATTCTCCTGTGGGTTCTCTTTTGAGGCTACACGTTTAGACATACATGCCGCGCCAAATCTTTTTGAGTTACCACGTGTTGTTTCGGAGATACAAGCTAATTTTGTACCATGCATCATTTCTTCTCATAATGTGTTTCTAATACGTACGTATTTGTTTTTACTCTGCAGCCATATATTTCCTTATAACGTGGTATTCTTACATATTCTTTCGAGAGAAAACTCTCCTGTGCATTCTCTTTTGAGGCTACACGCTTAGACATACACGCAACAGCAAAGCTTTTCTAGTTACAAAGTGTTGTTTAGGAAAAACAAGATAATTTCCCACGATGAGGGATTTCCTTAAAACGTGGTTTTCTGACAAATTTTGACGAAAGAAAACTCTCCTGTGGGTTCTCTTTTGAGGCTACACGTATAGACGTACACGCCACACCAAATCTTTTCGAGTTACAATGTGTTGTTTAGGACATACAAGCTAATTTTGCAAGATGCGTTATTTCTCTCATAAAGTGCTTCCAATACATACATATTTGTCTTTACTCTGCCACACTGAATTTCCTTACAACGTGGAATTCTTACATATTCTTTCGAGAGAAAACTCTCCTGTGCGTTCTCTTTTGGGGCTACATGCTTAGACATACACCCAACACCAAAGCTTTTCGAGTTAAAACGTGTTGTTTAAGAAGAACAAGATAATTTCTCACGATGTGGGATTTCCTTAAAACGTGGTTTTCTGAAAAATTTTGACGAAAGAAAATTGTCCTGTGGGTTCTCTTTTGTGGCTACACGTTTAGACGTACACGCCACACCAAATCTTTTCGAGTTACAATGTGTTGTTTAGGAGATACAAGCTAATTTTGTACGATGCATTATTTCTTCTCGTAAAGTTTAAGTGTTTCCAATAAGTATGTATTTGCCTCTACTCTGCAACACTGTATTTCCTTTAACGTGGTATTCTTACATATTCTTTCGAGAGAAAACTCTCCTGTGCGTTCTCTTTTGAGGCTACACGCTTAGACATACACGCAACACCAAAGGTTTTCGAGTTGCAACGTGTTGATTAGGAAAAACAAGATAATTTCGCATGATGCGGGATTTCCTTAAAACGTGGTTTTCTGACGAATTTTGACGAAAGAAAATTCTCCTGTGGGTTCTCTTTTGAGGCTACACGTTTAGACGTACAAGCCACACCAAATCTTTTTGAATTACAACGTGTTGTTTCGGAGATAAAAGCTAATTTATTACCATGCGCTATTTCTTCTCATAATGTGTTTCCAATACGTACGTATTTGTCTTTACTCTGCAGCAATATATTTCCTTATAACGTGGTATTCTTACATATTCTTTCGAGAGAAAACTCTCCTGTGCGTTCTCTTTTGGGGCTACGTACTTAGACATACACCCAACATCAAAGCTTTTCGAGTTACAATATGTTGTTTAGAAAGAACTAGATAATTTCTCACGATCCGGGATTTCCTTAAAACGTGGTTTTCTGAAAAATTTTGACAAAAGGAAATTGTCCTGTGGGTTCTCTTTTGAGGCTACACGTTTAGACGTACAGGCCACACCAAATCTTTTCGAGTTACAACGTGTTGTTTAGGAGATACAAGCTAATTTTGTACGATGCTTTATTTCATCTCGTAAAGTTTATGGGTTTCCAATACATACTTATCTGTCTTTACTCTGCAACACTGTATTTCCTTACAACGTGGTATTCTTACATATTCTTTCGATAGAAAACTCTCCTGTGCGTTCTCTTTTGAGGCTACACGCTTAGACATACACGCAACACCAAAGCTTTTCGAGTTACAACGTGTTGTTTAGGAAAAACAAGATAATTTCGCACGATGCGGGAATTCCTTAAAACGTGGTTTTCTGAAAAATTTTGACGAAAGAAAATTCTCCTGTGGGTTTTCATTTGAGGCTACACGTTTAGACGTACAGGCCACACCAAATCTTTTCGAGTTACAACGTGTTGTTTAGGAGATACAAGCTAATTTTTTACGATGCTTTATATCTTCTTGTAAAGTTTATGTGTTTCCAAAAGGTACGTATTTATCTTTAATTTGCCACAATGTATTTCCTTATAACGTGGTATTCTTACATACTCGTTCGAGAGAAATCTCTCCTGTGCATTCACCTTTGAGGCTACATGCTTAGACATACACACAACAGCAAAGATTTTCGAGTTACAATGTGCTGATTAGGAAAAACAACACAGTTTCGCACGATGAGGGATTTCCTTAATAAGTGGTTTTCTGACAAATTTTGACGAAAGAAAATTCTCCTGTGGGTTCTTTTTTGAGGCTACATGTTTAGACGTACACGCCACACCAAATCTTTTCGAGTTACAACGTGTTGTTTAGGAGATACAAGCTAATTTTTGTATGATGCATTATTTCTTCTCGTAAAGTGTTTCCAATACATATGTATTTGCCTTTAGTCTGCAACACTGTATTTCCTTATAACGTGGTATTCTTACATATTCTTTCGAGAGAAAACTCTCCTGTGCATCCTCTTTTGAGGCTACACGCTTAGACATACACGCAACACCAAAGCTTTTCGAGTTACAACGTGTTTGTTAGGAAAAACTAGATAATTTCACACGATGCGGGATTTCCTTAATACGTGGTTTTCTGACAAATTTTGACCAAAGAAAATTCTCCTATGGGTTCTCTTTTGAGACTACACGTTTAGACGTACAGGCCACACCAAATCTTTTTAAGTTACAACGTGTTGTTTAGGAGATACAAGCTAATTTTGTACGATGCTTTATTTCATCTCGTAAAGTTTATGGGTTTCCAATACATACGTATTTGTCTTTACTCTGCAACACTGTATTTCGTTATAACGTGGTATTCTTACATATTCTTTCGAGAGAAAACTCTCCTGTGCGTTCTCCTTTGAGGCTACACTCTTAGACATACACGCAACACCAAAGCTTTTCGAGTTACAATGTGATGTTTAGGAAAAACAAGATAATTTCACACGATGCGGGATTTACTTAAAACGTGGTTTCTGAAAAATTTTGACGATAGAAAATTCTCCTGTGGGTTCTCTTTTGAGGCTACACGTTTAGACGTACACGCCACACCAAATCTTTTCGAGTTACAACGTGTTGTTTAGGAGATACAAGCTAATTTTGTACGATGCGTTATTTCTTCTAGTAAAGTGTTTCCAATACATACGTATTTGCCTTTAGTTTGCAACACTGTATTTCCTTATAACGTGGTATTCTTACATATTCTTTAGAGAGAAAACTCTCCTGTGCATCCTCTTTTGAGGCTACACGCTTAGACATACACGCAACACCAAAGCTTTTCGCGTTACAACATGTTGTTTAGGAAAAACAAGATAATTTCGCACAATGAGGGATTTCCTTAATACATAGTTTTCTGACATATTTTGACCAAAGAAAATTCTCCTATGGATTCTCTTTTGAGACTACACGTTTAGACGTACAGGCCACTCCAAATCGTTTTACGTTACAACGTGTTGTTTAGGCGATACAAGCTAATTTTGTATGATGCATTATTTCTTCTTGTAAAGTTTTTCCAATAAATAAGTATTTGTCTTTACTCTGCAACACTGTATTTCCTTATAACGTGGCATTCTTACATATTCTTTCGAGAGAAAACTCTCCTCTGCGTTCTCTTTTGGGCTACATGTTTAAACATACACCCAACACCAAAGATTTTCGAGTTAAAACATGGTTAGGAAGAACTAGATAATTTCTCACGATGCGGGATTTCCTTAAAACGTGGTTTTCTGACAAAATTTGATGAAAGAAAATTGTCCTGTGGGTCTCTTTTGAGGCTACACGTTTAGACGTACACGTCACACCAAATCTTTTCGAGTTACAAAGTGTTGTTTAGGAGATACAAGCTAATTTTGTACGATGCTTTATTTCATCTCGTAAAGTTTATGGGTTTCCAGTACATACATATTTGTCTTTACTCTGCAACACTGTATTTTCTTATAACGTGGTATTCTTACATATTCTTTCGAGAGAAAACTCTCCTGTGCGTTTTCTTTTGAGGCTACACGCTTAGACATACACGCAACACCACAGCTTTTCGCTTGACAATGTGTTGTTTAGGAAAAACAAGATAATTTCGCACGATGAGGGATTTCCTTAATACGTGGTTTTCTGACAAATTTTGACCAAAGAAAATTCTCCTATGGGTTCTCTTTTGAGACTACACGTGTAGACGTACAGTCCACATCAAATCTTTTTAAGTTACAACGTGTTCTTTAGGAGATACAAGCTAATTTTGTACGTTGCGTTATTTCTTCTCGTAAAGTTTTTCCAATAAGTAAGTATTTGTCTTTACTCTGCAAAAATGTATTTCCTTACAACGTGGTATTCTTACATATTTTTTCGAGAGAAAACTCTCCTGTGCGTTCTCATTTGAGGCTACATGCTTAGACATACACGCAACAGCAAAGCTTTTCGAGTTACAACGTGTTGTTTAGGAAGAACAAGATATTTTCTCACGATGCGGGATTTCCTTAAAACGTGGTTTTCTGACAAATTTTGACGAAAGAAAATTCTCCTGTGGATTCTCTTTTGAGGCTACACGTTTAGACGTACACGCCACACCAAATCTTTTTGAGTTACAACTTGTTGTTTAGGAGATACAAGCTAATTTTGCATGATGCGTTATTTCTTCTAAAGTTTTTCCAATAAGTACATATTTGTCTATACTCTGCAACACTGTATTTCCTTATAACGTGGTATTCTTACATATTCTTTCGAGAGAAAACTATCCTGTGCGTTCCCTTTGGAGGCTACACTCTTAGACATACACGCAACACCAAAGCTTTTCGAGTTACAACGTGTTGATTAGGAAAAACAAGATAATTTCGCACGATGCAGGATTTCCTTAAAACGTGGTTCTCTGACAAATTTTGACGTAAGAAAATTCTCCTGTGGGTTCTCTTTTGAGGCTACACGTTTAGACATACATGCCGCACCAAATCTTTTTGAGTTACCACGTGTTGTTTCGGAGATACAAGCTAATTTTGTACCATGCATCATTTCTTCTCATAATGTGTTTCCTATACGTACGTATTTGTCTTTACTCTGCAGCCATGAATTTCCTTATAACGTGGTATTCTTACATATTTTTTCGAGAGAAAACTCTCCTGTGCATTCTCTTTTGAGGCTACACGCTTAGACATACACGCAACAGCAAAGCTTTTCTAGTTACAACGTGTTGTTTAGGAAAAACAAGATAATTTCGCACGATGAGGGATTTCCTTAAAACGTGGTTTTCTGACAAATTTTGACGAAAGAAAACTCTCCTGTGGGTTCTTTTTTGGGGCTACATGTATAGACCTACACGCCACACCAAATCTTTTCGAGTTACAACGTGTTGTTTAGGACATACAAGCTAATTTTGCAAGATGCGTTATTTCTCTCATAAAGTGCTTCCAATACATACATATTTGTCTTTACTCTGCCACACTGAATTTCCTTATAACGTGGAATTCTTACATATTCTTTCAAGAGAAAACTCTCCTGTGCGTTCTCTTTTGGGGCTACATGCTTAGACATACACCCAACACCAAAGCTTTTCGTGTTAAAACGTGTTGTTTAGGAAGAACAAGATAATTTCTCACGATGTGGGATTTCCTTAAAATGTGGTTTTCTGAAAAATTTTGACGAAGAAAATTGTCCTGTGGGTTCTCTTTTGTGGCTACACGTTTAGACGTACACGCCACACCAAATCTTTTCGAATTACCACGTGTTGTTTAGGAGATACAAGCTAATTTTGTACGATGCTTTATTTCATCTCTTAAAGTTTATGTGTTTCCAATACATACATATTTGTCTTTACTCTGCAACACTGTATTTCCTTATAACGTGGTATTCTTACATATTCTTTCGAGAGAAAACTCTCCTGTGCGTTCTCTTTTGAGGCTACACGCTTAGACATACACGCAACACCAAAGCTTTTTGCGTTACAATGTGTTGTTTAGGAAAAACAAGATAATTTCGCACGATGAGGGATTTCCTTAATACGTGGCTTTCTGACGAATTTTGACCAAAGAAAATTCTCCTATGGGTTCTCTTTTGAGACTACACGTTTAGACGTACAGGCCACATCAAATCTTTTTAAGTTACAATGTGTTGTTTAGGAGATACAAGCTAATTTTGTAGGATGCGTTATTTCTTCTCGTAAAGTTTTTCCAATAAGTAAGTATTTGTCTTTACTCTGCAAAAATGTATTTCCTTACAACGTGGTATTCTTACATATTTTTCGAGAGAAAACTCTCCTGTGCGTTCTCATTTGAGGCTACACGCTTAGACATACACGCAACAGCAAAGCTTTTCGAGTTACAACATGTTGTTTAGGAAGAACCAGATAATTTCTCACGATGCGGGATTTCCTTAAAACGTGGTTTTCTGACAAATTTTGACGAAAGAAAATTCTCCTGTCGGTTCTCTTTTGAGGCTACACGTTTAGACGTACTCGCCACACCAAATCTTTTTGAGTTACAACTTGTTGTTTAGGAGATACAAGCTAATTTTTTTACGATGCATTATTTCTTCTCGTAAAGCTTAAGTGTTTCCAATAAGTATGTATTTGTCTCTACTCTGCAACACTGTATTTCCTTATAACGTGGTATTCTTACATATTCTTTCGAGAGAAAACTCTCCTGTGCGTTCTCTTTGGAGGCTACACGCTTAGACATTCACGCAACACCAAAGCTTTTCGAGTTACAACGTGTTGTTTTGGAAAAACAAGATAATTTCGCATGATGCGGGATTTCCTTAAAACGTGGTTTTCTGTCAAATTTTGACGAAAGAAAATTCTCCTGTGGGTTCTCTTTTGAGGCTACACGTTTAGACATACACGCCACACCAAATCCTTTTGAGGTATAACGTGTTGTTTAGGATATACAAGCTAATTTTGTACTGTGTGTTATTTCTTCTCGTAAAGTTTAAGTGTTTCCAATAAGTATGTATTTGTCTTTACTATGCAACACTGTATTTCCTTATAACGTAGTATTCCTACATATTCTTTCGGGAGAAAACTCTCCTGTCCGTTCTCTTTTGAGGCTACACGCTTAGACATACACGCAACACCAAAGCTTTTCGAGTTACAACATATTGTTTAGGAAAAACAAGATAATTTCGCACGATGCGGGATTTCCTTAAAACGTGGTTTTCTGACAAATTTTGACGAAAGAAAACTCTCCTGTGGGTTCTCTCTTGAGGCTACACGTTTAGACGTTTTCGCCACACCAAATCTTTTCGAGTTACAACGTGTTGTTTAGGAGATACAAGCTAATTTTGCATGATGCGTTATTTCTTCTCCTAAAGTGTTTCCAATAAGTACATATTTGTCTATACTCTGCAACACTGCGTTTCCTTATAACGTGGTATTCTTACATATTCTTTTGAGAGAAAACTATCCTGTGCGTTCTCTTTGGAGGCTACACGCTTAGACATACACGCAACACCAAAGCTTTTCGAGTTACAACGTGTTGATTAGGAAAAACAAGATAATTTTGCATGATGCGGGATTTCCTTAAAACGTGGTTTTCTGACGAATTTTGACGAAAGAAAATTCTCCTGTGGGTTCTCTTTTGAGGCTACACGTTTAGACGTACACGCCACACCAAATCTTTTTGAATTACAACGTGTTGTTTCGGAGATAAAAGCTAATTTTTTACCATGCGCTATTTCTTCTCATAATGTGTTTCCAATACGTACGTATTTGTCTTTACTCTGCAGCAATATATTTCCTTATAACGTGATATTCTTACATATTCTTTCGAGAGAAAACTCTCCTGTGCATTCTCTTTTGAGGCTAAACGCTTAGACATACACGCAACACCAAAGCTTTTCTACTTACAATGTGTTGTTTAGGAAAAACAAGATAATTTCGCACGATGCGGGATTTCCTTAAAACGTGGTTTTCTGACAAATTTTGAGGAAGGAAAACTCTCCTGTGGGTTCTCTTTTGAGGCTACACGTTTAGACGTACACACCACACCAAATGTTTTCGAGTTACAACGTGTTGTTAAGGACATACAAGCTAATTTTGCAAGATGTGTTATTTCTCTCATAAAGAGCTTCCAATACGTACGTATTTGTCTTTACTCTGCCACACTGTATTTCCTTATAACGTGGTATTCTTACATCTTCTTTCGAGAGAAAACTCTCCTGTGTGTTCCCTTTTGGGGCTACATACTTAGACATACACCCAACATCAAAGCTTTTCGAGTTAAAACGTGTTGTTTAGGAAGAACTAGATAATTTCTCACGATCCGGGATTTCCTTAAAACGTGGTTTTCTGAAAAATTTTGACAAAAGGAAATTGTCCTGTGGGTTCTCTTTTGAGGCTACACGTTTAGACGTACAGGCCACACCAAATCTTTTCGGGTTACAACGTGTTGTTTAGGAGATACAAGCTAATTTTGTACGATGCTTTATTTCATCTCGTAAAGTTTATGGGTTTCCAATACATACTTATCTGTCTTTACTCTGCAACACTGTATTTCCTTACAACGTGATATTCTTACATATTCTTTCGATAGAACACTCTCCTGTGCGTTCTCTTTCGAGGCTACATGCTTAGACATACACGCACTACCAAAGCTTTTCGAGTTACAACGTGTTGTTTAGGAAAAACAAGATAATTTCGCACGATGCGGGAATTCCTTAAAACGTGGTTTTCTGAAAAATTTTGACGAAAGAAAATTCTCCTGTGGGTTTTCATTTGAGGCTACACGTTTAGATGTACACGCCACACCAAATCTTTTCGAGTTACAACGTGTTGTTTAGGAGATACAAGCTAATTTTTTACGATGCTTTATATCTTCTTGTAAAGTTTATGTGCTTTCAAAAGATACGTATTTATTTTAATTTGCCACAATGTATTTCCTTATAACGTGGTATTCTTACATACTCGTTCGAGAGAATTCTCTCCTGTGTGTTCACCTTTGAGGCTACATGCTTAGACATACACACAACAGCAAAGATTTTCGAGTTACAATGTGTTGATTAGGAAAAACAACACAGTTTCGCACGATGCGGGATTTCCTTAATAAGTGGTTTTCTGACAAATTTTGACGAAAGAAAATTCTCCTGTGGGTTCTCTTTTGAGGCTACACGTTTAGACGTACACGCCACACCAAATCTTTTCGAGTTACAACGTGTTGTTTAGGAGATACAAGCTAATTTTGTACGATGCGTTATTTCTTCTCGTAAAGTGTTTCCAATACATATGTATTTGCCTTTAGTCTGCAACACTGTATTTCCTTATAACGTGGTATTCTTACATATTCTTTCGAGAGAAAACTCTCCTGTGCATCCTCTTTTGAGCCTACACACTTAGACATACACGCAATACCAAAGCTTTTCGAGTTACAACGTGCTTTTTAGGAAAAACTAGATAATTTCACACGATGAGGGATTTCCTTAATACGTGATTTTCTGACAAATTTTGACCAAAGAAAATTCTCCTATGGGTTCTCTTTTGAGACTACACGTTTAGACGTACAGGCCACACCAAATCTTTTTAAGTTACAACGTGTTGTTTAGGAGATACAAGCTAATTTTGTACGATGCATTATTTCTTCTCGTAAAGTTTTTCCAATAAGTAAGTATTTGTCTTAACTCCGCAACTCTGTATTTCCTTATAACGTGGTATTCTTACATATTCTTTCGAGAGAATACTATCCTCTGCGTTCTCTTTTGTGGCTACACGCTTAGACATACACCCAACATCAAAGCTTTTCGAGTTAAAATGTGTTGTTTAGGAAGAACAAGATAATTTCTCACGATGCGGGATTTCCTTAAAACGTGGTTTTCTGACAAATTTTGACGAAAGAAAATTGTCCTGTGGGTTCTCTTTTGAGGCTACACGTTTAGACGTACAAGCCACACCAAATCTTTTCGAGTTACAACGTGTTGTTTAGGAGATACAAGCTAATTTTGTACGATAATTTATTTCATCTCGTAAAGTTTATGGGTTTCCAATACATACGTATTTGTCTTTACTCTGCAACACTGTATTTCGTTATAACATGGTATTCTTACATATTCTTTCGAGAGAAAACTCTCCTGTGCGTTCTCCTTTGAGGCTACACACTTAGACATACACGCAACACCAAAGCTTTTCGAGTTACAATTTGATGTTTAGGAAAAACAAGATAATTTCACACGATGCGGGATTTACTTAAAACGTGGTTTCTGAAAAATTTTGACGAAAGAAAATTCTCCTGTGGGTTCTCTTTTGAGGCTACACGTTTAGACGTACACGCCACACCAAATCATTTCGAGTTACAACGTGTTGTTTAGGAGATACAAGCTAATTTTGTATGATGCGTTATTTCTTCTAGTAAAGTGTTTCCAATACATACGTATTTGCCTTTAGTGTGCAACACTGTATTTCCTTATAACGTGGTATTCTTACATATTCTTTAGAGAGAAAACTCTCCTGTGCATCCTCTTTTGAGGCTACACGCTTAGACATACACGCAACACCAAAGCTTTTCGCGTTACAACGTGTTGTTTAGGAAAAACAAGATAATTTCGCACAATGAGGGATTTCCTTAATACGTGGTTTTCTGACATATTTTGACCAAAGAAAATTCTCCTATGGGTTCTCTTTTGAGACTTCACGTTTAGACGTACAGGCCACTCCAAATCTTTTTAAGCTACAACGTGTTGTTTAGGCGATACAAGCTAATTTTGTATGATGCATTATTTCTTCTTGTAAAGTTTTTCCAATAAATAAGTATTTGTCTTTACTCTGCAACACTGTATTTCCTTAAAACGTGGCATTCTTACATTTTCTTTCGAGAGAAATCTCTCCTCTGCGTTCTCTTTTGGGGCTACATGTTTAGACATACACCCAACACCAAAGCTTTTCGAGTTAAAACATGGTTAGGAAGAACTAGATAATTTCTCACGATGCGGGATTTCCTTAAAACGTGGTTTTCTGACAAAATTTGATGAAAGAAAATTGTCCTGTGGGTTCTCTTTTGAGGCTACACGTTTAGATGTACATGCCACACCAAATCTTTTCGAGTTACAACGTGTTGTTTAGGAGATACAAGCTAATTTTGTACGATGCTTTATTTCATCTCGTAAAGTTTATGGGTTTCCAATACATACATATTTGTCTTTACTCTGCAACACTGTATTTCCTTATAACGTGGTATTCTTACATATTCTTTCGAGAGAAAACTCTCCTGTGTGTTTTATTTTGAGGCTACATGCTTAGACATACACGCAACACCAAAGCTTTTCGCGTGACAATGTGTTGTTTAGGAAAAACAAGATAATTTCGCACGATGAGGGATTTCCTTAATACGTGGTTTTCTGACAAATTTTGACCAAAGAAAATTCTCCTATGGGTTCTCTTTTGAGACTACTCGTGTAGACGTACAGGCCACATCAAATCTTTTTAAATTACAACGTGTTGTTTAGGAGATACAAGCTAATTTTGTACGTTGCGTTATTTCTTCTTGTAAAGTTTTTCCAATAAGTAAGTATTTGTCTTTACTCTGCAAAAATGTATTTCCTTACAACGTGGTATTCTTACATATTTTTTCGAGAGAAAACTCTCCTGTGCGTTCTCATTTGAGGCTACACGCTTAGACATACATGCAACAGCAAAGCTTTTCGAGTTACAACGTGTTGTTTAGGAAGAACAAGATAATTTCTCACGATACGGGATTTCCTTAAACGTGGTTTTCTGACAAATTTTGACGAAAGAAAATTCTCCTGTGGGTTCTCTTTTGAGGCTACACGTTTAGACGTACACGCCACACCAAATCTTTTTGAGTTACAACTTGTTGTTTAGGAGATACAAGCTAATTTTGCATGATGCGTTATTTCTTCTAAAGTTTTTCCAATAAGTACATATTTGTCTATACTCTGCAACACTGTATTTCCTTATAACGTGGTATTCTTACATATTCTTTCGAGAGAAAACTATCCTGTGCGTTCCCTTTGGAGGCGACACTCTTAGACATACACGCAACACCAAAGCTTTTCGAGTTACAACGTGTTGATTAGGAAAAACAAGATAATTTCGCACGATGCAGGATTTCCTTAAAACGTGGTTCTCTGACAAATTTTGACGTAAGAAAATTCTCCTGTGGGTTCTCTTTTGAGGCTACACGTTTAGACATACATGCCGCAACAAATCTTTTTGAGTTACCACGTATTGTTTCGGAGATACAAGCTAATTTTGTACCATGCATCATTTCTTCTCATAATGTGTTTCCTATACGTACGTATTTGTCTTTACTCTGCAACCATGTATTTCCTTATAACGTGGTATTCTTACATATTCTTTCGAGAGAAAACTCTCCTGTGCATTCTCTTTTGAGGCTACACGCTTAGACATACACGCAACAGCAAAGCTTTTCTAGTTACAACGTGTTGTTTAGGAAAAACAAGATAATTTCGCACGATGAGGGATTTCCTTAAAACGTGGTTTTCTGACAAATTTTGACGAAAGAAAACTTTCCTGTGGGTTCTCTTTTGAGGCTACACGTATAGACGTACACGCCACACCAAATCTTTTCGAGTTACAACGTGTTGTTTAGGACATACAAGCTAATTTTGCAAGATGCGTTATTTCTCTCATAAAGTGCTTCCAATACATACATATTTGTCTTTACTCTGCCACACTGAATTTCCTTATAACGTGGAATTCTTACATATTCTTTCGAGAGAAAACTCTCCTGTGCATTCTCTTTTGGGGCTACATGCTTAGACATACACCCAACACCAAAGCTTTTCGAGTTAAAACGTGTTGTTAAGGAAGAACAAGATAATTTCTCACGATGTGGGATTTCCTTAAAACGTGGTTTTCTGAAAAATTTTGACGAAAGAAAATTGTCCTGTGGGTTCTCTTTTGTGGCTACACGTTTAGACGTACACGCCACACCAAATCTTTTCGAGTTACAATGTGTTGTTTAGGAGATACAAGCTAATTTTGTACGATGCTTTATTTCATCTCTTAAAGTTTATGTGTTTCCAATACATACATATTTGTCTTTACTCTGCAACACTGTATTTCCTTATAACGTGGTATTCTTACATATTCTTTCGAGAGAAAACTCTCCTGTGCGTTCTCTTTTGAGGCTACACGCTTAGACATACACGCAACACCAAAGCTTTTCGCGTTACAATGTGTTGTTTAGGAAAAACAAGATAATTTCGCACGATGAGGGATTTCCTTAATACGTGGTTTTCTGACGAATTTTGACCAAAGAAAATTCTCCTATGGGTTCTCTTTTGAGACTACACGTTTAGACGTACAGGCCACACCAAATCTTTTTAAGTTACAACGTGTTGTTTAGGAGATACAAGCTAATTTTGTACGATGCATTATTTCTTCTCGTAAAGTTTTTCCAATAAGTAAGTATTTGTCTTAACTCTGCAACACTGTATTTCCTTATAACGTGGTATTCTTACATATTCTTTCGAGAGAATACTCTCCTCTGCGTTCTCTTTTGGGGCTACACGCTTAGACATACACCCAACACCAAAGCTTTTCGAGTTAAAAAGTGTTGTTTAGGAAGAACAAGATAATTTCTCACGATGCGGGATTTCCTTAAAACGTGGTTTTCTGACAAATTTTGATGAAAGAAAATTGTCCTGTGGGTTCTCTTTTGAGGCTACACGTTTAGACGTACAAGCCACACCAAATCTTTTCGAGTTACAACGTGTTGTTTAGGAGATACAAGCTAATTTTGTACGATAATTTATTTCATCTCGTAAAGTTTATGGGTTTCCAATACATACGTATTTGTCTTTACTCTGGAACACTGTATTTCGTTATAACGTGGTATTCTTACATATTCTTTCGAGAGAAAACTCTCCTGTGCGTTCTCCTTTGAGGCTACACACTTAGACATACACGCAACACCAAAGCTTTTCGAGTTACAATGTGATGTTTAGGAAAAACAAGATAATTTCACACGATGCGGGATTTACTTAAAACGTGGTTTCTGAAAAATTTTGACGAAAGAAAATTCTCCTGTGGGTTCTCTTTTGAGGCTACACGTTTAGACGTACACGCCACACCAAATCTTTTCGAGTTACAACGTGTTGTTTAGGAGATACAAGCTAATTTTGTATGATGCGTTATTTCTTCTAGTAAAGTGTTTCCAATACGTACGTATTTGCCTTTAGTCTGCAACACTGTATTTCCTTATAACGTGGTGTTCTTACATATTCTTTCGAGAAAAAACTCTCCTGTGCATCCTCTTTTGAGGCTACACGCTTAGACATACACGCAACACCAAAGCTTTTCGCTTTACAACGTGTTGTTTAGGAAAAACAAGATAATTTTGCACAATGAGGGATTTCCTTAATACGTGGTTTTCTGACATATTTTGACCAAAGAAAATTCTCCTATGGGTTCTCTTTTGAGACTACACGTTTAGACGTACAGGCCACTCCAAATCTTTTTAAGTTACAACGTGTTGTTTAGGCGATACAAGCTAATTTTGTATGATGCGTTATTTCTTCTTGTAAAGTTTTTCCAATAAATAAGTATTTGTCTTTACTCTGCAACACTGTATTTCCTTATAACGTGGCATTCTTACATATTCTTTCGAGAGAAAACTCTCCTCTGCGTTCTCTTTTGGGGCTACATGCTTAGACATACACCCAACACCAAAGCTTTTCGAGTTAAAACGTGTTGTTTAGGAAGAACTAGATAATTTCTCAAGTTGCGTGATTTCCTTAAAACGTGGTTTTCTGACAAAATTTGATGAAAGAAAATTGTCCTGTGGGTTCTCTTTTGAGGCTACATGTTTAGACGTACATGCCACACCAAATCTTTTTGAGTTACAACGTGTTGTTTAGGAGATACAAGCTAATTTTGTACGATGCTTCATTTCATCTCGTAAAATTTATGGGTTTCCAATACATACGTATTTGTCTTTACTCTGCAACATTGTATTTCGTTATAACGTGGTATTCTTACATATTCTTTCGAGAGAAAACTCTCCTGTGCGTTCTCCTTTGAGGCTACACACTTAGACATACACGCAACACCAAAGCTTTTCGAGTTACAATGTGATGTTTAGGAAAAACAAGATAATTTCACACGATGCGGGATTTATTTAAAACGTGGTTTCTGAAAAATTTTGACGAAAGAAAATTCTCCTGTGGGTTCTCTTTTGAGGCTACACGTTTAGACGTACACGCCACACCAAATCATTTCGAGTTACAACGTGTTGTTTAGGAGATACAAGCTAATTTTGTACGATGCGTTATTTCTTCTAGTAAAGTGTTTCCAATACGTACGTGTTTGCCTTTAGTCTGCAACACTGTATTTCCTTATAACGTGGTATTCTTACATATTCTTTTGAGAGAAAACTTTCCTGTGCATCCTCTTTTGAGGCTACACGCTTAGACTTACACGTAAAACCAAAGCTTTTCGCGTTACAACTTGTTGTTTAGGAAAAACAAGATAATTTCGCGCGATGCGGGATTTCCTTAAGTAGTGGTTTTCTGACAAATTTTGACCAAGGAAAATTCTCCTATGGGTTCTCTTTTGAGGCTACACGTTTAGACGTACAGGCCACACCTAATCTTTTTAAGTTACAATGTGTTGTTTAGGAGATATAAGCTAATTTTGTACGATAGGTTATTTCTTCTCGTAAAGTTTTTCTAATAAGTAAGAATATGTCTTTACTCTGCAACACTGTATTTCCTTATAACGTGGTATTCTTACATATTCTTTGGAGAGAAAACTCTCCTGTACGTTCTCATTTGTGCCTACACGATTAGACATACATGCAACACCAAAGGTTTTCGAGTTACAATGTGTTGTTTAGGAAGAACAAGATAATTTCCCACGATGCGTGATTTCCTTAAAACGTGGTTTTCTGACAAATTTTGACGAAAGAAAATTCTCCTGTGGCTTCTCTATTGAGGCTACACGTTTAGACGTACACACCACACCAAATCTTTTTGAGTTACATCGTGTTGTTTAGGAGATACAAAGTAATTTTTTTATGATGCCTTATTTCTTCTCGTAAAGTTTTTCTAATAAGTAAGAATATGTCTTTACTCTGCAACACTGTATTTCCTTATAATGTGGTATTCTTACATATTCTTTCGAGAGAAAACTCTCCTGTGCGTTCTCATTTGAGGCTACACGCTTAGACATACACGCAACACCAAAGCTTTTCAAGTTACAATGTGTTGTTTAGGAAGAACAAGATAATTTCCCACGATGCGGGATTTCCTTAAAACGTGGTTTTCTGACAAATTTTGATGAAAGAAAATTCTCCTGTGGGTTCTCTATTGAGGCTACACGTTTAGACGTACACACCACACGAAATCTTTTTGAGTTACAACGTGTTGTTTAGGAGATACAAGCTAATTTTTTTATGATGCCTTATTTCTTCTCGTAAAGTTTAAGTGTTTCCAATACGTATGTATTTGCCTTTACTCTGCAACACAGTATTTCCTTATTACATGGTATTCTTACATATTCTTTCGACAGTAAACTCTCCTGTGCGTTCTCTTTGAAGGCTACACGCTTAGACATACACGCAACACCAAAGCTTTTCGAGTTACAATGTGTTGTTTAGGAAAAACAAGATAATTTCGCATGATGCGGGATTTTTTTAAAACGTGGTTTTCTGACAAATTTTGATGAAAGAAAATTCTCCTGTGGGTTCTCTTTTGAGGGTACACGTTTAGACGTACACGCCACACCAAATACTTTCGAGTTATAGCGCGTTGTTTAGGAGATACAAGCTAATTTTGTACTATGTGTTATTTCTTCTTGTGAAGTTTAAGTGTTTCCAATAAGTATGTATATGTCTTTACTCTGCAACACTGTATTTCCCTATAACGTGGTATTCCTACATATTCTTTGGGGAGAAAACTCTCCTGTGCGTTCTCTTTTGAGGCTACACGCTTAGAAATACACGCAACACCAAAGCTTTTCGAGTTACAACGTGTTGTTTAGGAAAAACAAGATATTTTCGCATGATGCGGGATTTCCGTAAAACGTGGTTTTTGACAAATTTTGACCAAAGAAAACTCTCCTGTGGGTTCTCTTTTGAGGCTACACGTTTAGACGTACACACCACACCAAATCTTTTCCAGTTACAACGTGTTGTTTAGGAGATACAAGCTAATTTTGCATGATGCTTTATTTCTTCTCGTAAAGTGTTTCCAATAAGTACGTATTTGTCTATACTCTGCAACACTGTATTTCCTTATAACGTGGCATTCTTACATATTCTTTCGAGAGAAAACTCTCCTAGGCGTTCCCCTTTGAGGCTACGCACTTAGACATACACGCAACACCAAAGCTTTTCGAGTTACAACGTGTTGTTTAGGAAAAACAAGATAATTACGCACGATGCGGGATTTCCTTAATAAGTGGTTTTCTGACAAATTTTGACCAAGGAAAATTCCTCTATGGGTTCTCTTTTGAGGCTACACGTTTAGATGTACAGGCCACACCAAATCTTTTTAAGTTACAACGTGTTGTTTAGGAGATACAAGCTAATTTTGTACGATGCGTTATTTCTTCTCCTAAAGTTTTTCCAATTAGTAAGTATATGTCTTTATTCTGCAACACTGTATTTCCTTATAACGTGGTATTCTTACATATTCTTTCAAGAGAAAACTCTCCTGTGCGTTCTCTTTTGAGGCTACACGCTTAGACATATACGCAACACCAAAGCTTTTCGAGTTACAACGTGTTGTTTAGGAAGAGCAAGATAATTTCCCACGATGCAGGATTTCCTTAAAACGTGGTTTTCTGACAAATTTTGACGAAAGAAAATTCTCCTGTGGGTTCTCTTTTGAGGCTACACGTTTAGATGTACATGCCACACCAAATCTTTTTGAGTTTCAACGTGTTGTTTAGGAGATACAAGCTAATTTTTTTACGATGCGTTATTTCTTCTCGTAAAGTTTAAGTGTTTCCAATACGTATGTATTTGCCTTTACTCTGCAACACTGTATTTCCTTATAACGTGGTATTCTTACATATTCTTTCGAGAGAAAACTCTGCTGTGCGTTCTCTTTGGAGGCTACATGCTTAGACATACACGCAAAACCAAAGCTTTTCGAGTTACAACGTGTTGTTTAGGAAAAACAAGATAATTTCGCATGATGCGGGATTTCCTTAAAACGTGGTTATCTGACAAATTTTGACGAAAGAAAATTCTCCCGTGGGTTCTCTTTTGAGGGTACACGTTTAGACGTACAAGCCACACCAAATCCTTTCGAGTTATAACGTGTTGTTTAGGAGATACAAGCTAATTTTGTACTATGTGCTATTTCTACTCGTAAAGTTTAAGTGTTTCCAATAAGTATGTATTTGTCTTTACTCTGCAACACTGTATTTCCTTATAACGTGGTATTCCTACATATTCTTTCGGGAAAAAACTCTCCTGTGCGTTCTCTTTTAAGGCTACACGCTTAGACATACACGCAACACCAAAGCTTTTCGAGTTACAACATGTTGTTTAGGAAAAACAAGATAATTATGCACGATGCAGGATTTCCTTAAACGTGGTTTTTGACAAAATTTGACGAAAGAAAAATCTCCTGTGGGTTCTCTTTGAGGCTACACGTTTAGACGTACACGCCACACCAAATCTTTTCGAGTTACAGCGTGTTGTTTAAGAGATACAAGCTAATTTTGCGTGATGCGTTATTTCTTCTCGTAAAGTGTTTCCAATATGTACGTATTTGTCTTTACTCTGCAACACTGTATTTCCTTATCACATGGTATTCTTACATATTCTTTCAAGAGAAAACTATCCTGTGCATTCTCTTTGGAGGCTACACGCTTAGACATACATGCAACACCAAAGCTTTTCTAGTTACAACGTGTTGATTAGGAAAAACAAGATAATTTCGCCCGATGCGGGATTTCCTTAATACGTGGTTTTCTGACAAATTTGACCAAAGAAAATTCTCCTGTGGGTTCTCTTTTGAGGCTACACGTTCATACGTACATGCCACACCAAATCTTTTTGAGTTACCACGTGTTGTTTTGGAGATTCAAGCTAATTTTGTACCATGCGTTATTTCTTCTCATAATGTGTTTCCAATAAGTACGTATATGTCTTTACTCTGCAGCAATATATTTCCTTATAACGTGGTATTCTTACATTTTCTTTCGAGAGAAAACTCTCCTGTGCTTTCTCTTTTGAGGCTGCACGCTTAGACATACACGCAACACCAAAGCTTTTCTAGTTACCACGTGTTGCTTAGGAAAAACAAGATAATTTCGCACGATGCGGGATTTCGTTAAAACGTGGTTTTTCTGACAAATTTTGATGAAAGAAAATTCTCCTGTGGGTTCTCTTTTGAGGGTACACGTTTAGACGTACACGCCACATCAAATCCTTTCGAGTTATAACGTGTTGTTTAGGAGATACAAGCTAATTTTGTACTATGTGTTATTTCTTCTTGTAAAGTTTAAGTGTTTCCAATAAGTATGTATTTGTCTTTACTCTGCAACACTGTATTTCCTTATAACGTGGTATTCCTACATATTCTTTCGGGAGAAAACTCTCCTGTGCGTTCTCTTTTGAGGCTACACGCTTAGAAATACATGCAACACCAAAGCTTTTCGAGTTACAACGTGTTGTTTAGGAAAAACAAGATATTTTCGCACGATGCGGGATTTCCGTAAAACGTGGTTTTTGACAAATTTTGACCAAAGAAAACTCTCCTGTGGGTTCTCTTTTGAGGCTACACGTTTAGACGTACACACCACACCAAATCTTTTCCAGTTACAACGTGTTGTTTAGGAGATACAAGCTAATTTTGCATGATGCTTTATTTCTTCTCATAAAGTGTTTCCAATAAGTACGTATTTGTCTATACTCTGCAACACTGTATTTCCGTATAACGTGGTATTCTTACATATTCTTTCGAGAGAAAACTCTCCTTTCATATATATATATATATATATATATATATATATATATATATATATATATATATATATATATATATATATATGTATGTATATATATATACACATTTCACAAGCATTCGTGGAGAGTGGAAGTCATTTGGTCCATCCTGGAGGCTGAGTGCATTCCTGGGGCCTAGACAAGAATATTACTTTGCAAGATTGCCTTATGACAGATGCTGAGTAACTTATCTAAATGTTCACTGTAATGTGGCTGTTCTGAGAACACTTGGAATTTGTCAACAGGGTAGCAAACAAGATATTTTTCTTCCATGTACACAATAATTTTTAAGTGTAATTTGCTTTGCAGAAATTAGTGTTAAATCATTTGCATAAGCTTTAACAGCATTTTTATAATAAATGTAACATTTTAACTTAAGGGTACTTAAAATAATTAAAAAAAATATGTTAACTTTAGATATATGATTCTTACATCCACAGCCCACTTCTGTATTCCAAACTGTTTATAAGAAAAATGATTTCTAGAGCAAATCTTGTCTCAGGAAATTGCCTTTTTTCCATTTAGGAATATTTGTACAAGAATACCAACACAGCCTCCTTTCTTTTACTGAGTAAAAGTGTTGGAAATTACAACAAACTTTTACTACCTTAAGAAGAGCATTTGTAAATATTCTAAGCATTTGTAAACATTCTTGAAATCTGTACCTCTTGACTAACCAGCAGGTTGGTTTACATTATTTTTTTCTTAATGGGATATCCTATGAAAACCTATTACTCCAGTTTAAAAAAATTAAAAGGGGAGTGTTTTCTGTCCTATAAAATAAAGAAGAAAAGAGTAATTCTCAATTTCATATAGAAAAACAAAAAACCTAAGAAAGTGAAATAATTCTTAATAGTAAAAGAACTTCTGGGGGAATCATCATCCCTGATCTCAAGCTAAACTACAGAACTTCAAGTCTCTAAAGAAGGAAATGGAAGAAGACCTCAGAAAATGGAAAAATCTTCCATGCTCGAGGATTGGCAGGATTAACATAGTTAAAATGGCCATCTTGACAAAAGCAATATACAGATTCAAGGCAATACCCATCAAAATTCCAACTCAGCTCTTCATAGAGTTAGAAAAAGCAATTCTCAAATTCATCTGGAATAAGAAAAAACCCAGGATAGCTAAAACTATTCTCAACAACAAAAGAAATTCTGGGGGAAAGAGTATCCCGGACCTCAAGCAGTACTATAGAGCAATAGTGTTAAAAACTGCATGGTATTGGTACAGGGGCAGGCAAGAGAACCACTGGAATAGAATTGAAGACCCAGAAATGAACCCACACACCTTGATCTTCGACAAAGGAGCTGAAACCATACAGTGGAAAAAAGATAGCATTTTCAACAAATGTTGCTGGTTCAACTAGAGGTCAACATGCAGAAGAATGCGAATTGATCCATTTTTATCTCCTTGTACTAAGCTCAACTCCAAGTGGATCAAGGACCTCCACATAAAACCAGTCACACTGAAACTGATAGAAAAGAAACTGGGAAAGACCCTTGAGGACATGGGCACAGGGGAAAAGTTCCTGAACAGAACACCAATACATTATGCTCTAAGATCAAGAATTGACAAATGGGATCTCATAAAATTTCAAAGTTTCTGTAAGGCAAAGGATACCATCAAAAGGATAAATCAGCAACCAACAAATTGGGAAAAGATCTTCACCAACCCTACATCTGACAGAGGGCTAATATTCAATATATACACAGAACTCAAGAAGTTAGACCCCAGCAAACCAAATAACCCTATTAAAAATGAGGTACAGAGCTAAACAATGAATTTTCACCTGAAGAACTTCAGATGCCTGAGAAGCATCTTAAAAAAATGTTTAACATCATTAGTCATTAGGGAAATGCAAATCAAAACAACCCTGAGATTTCACTTCACACCAGTCAGAATGGCCAAGATCAAAAACTCAGGAGAAAACAGGGGCTGGTGAGGATGTGGAGAAAGAGGAACACTCCTCCACTGCTGGTGGGGTTGCAAATTGGTGTAACCACTCTGGAAATCAGTCTGGTGGTTCCTCAAAAAACTGGGCTTGTCACTTCCAGAGGACCCTGCTATACCACTCCTGGGCATATATCCAGAGGATTCTCCAGCATGTAATATGGATACATGCACCACTATGTTCATAGCAGCCCTATTTAGATTAGCCAGAAGCTGGAAAAACCCAGGTGTCCCTCAACAGAGGAATGGATACAAAAAATGTGGTATATTTACACAATGGAGTACTATTCAGCCATTAGAAACAATGAATTCATGAAATTCTTATACAAATGGATGGAGCTGGAGAACATCATACTCAGTGAGGTAAACCAGTTCTTCAAAAGATCAATCATGGTATGTACTCACTGATAAGCAGATATTAGCCTAGAAACTTGAATTAACCAAGTCATAATCCACATATCAAATGATGTCCAAGAAGAATGGAGGAGTGGCCCCTGGTTCTGGAAAGGCTCAATGCAGCAGTATAGGGCAATCCAAGAACAGGGAACTAGGCAGGGGGTCATGGGGGAACAGCAGGAGGGAAGAGGGCTTATGGGACTTTCCTGGAGTGGGGAGCCAGAAAGGGGGAAATCATTTGAAATGTAAATAAAAATATATTGGATAAAACAAAAGGGGGAAACAAAAAAAAAGGAAACAAAAAAAGAAAATAGAAACAGCTTGAGCTCAAGAGCACTATGAATGTAGAATTAAAAAATTAGTACATAAAAAGAAATAAATGTGTAGATCATTAAAAAAAAATACAAAAACCAGAACAAAAAACCTGCATGGTTTTGGCACAGAAACAGACAGGTTAATCAATGGAATAATACAGAAGACTATGAAATAAAACTGTACAACTTGGACACTTGATCTTTGACAAAGAATCCAAAACTATATATTGGACAAAGGAAAGCATCTTCAAAAAATGGTGCTGGTATAACTGGCAATCAGTATGCAGAAAAATGAAAATAGACCCCTATTTATCACCTTGCAGAAAACTCACATTTAAGTGGATCAAAGACCTTAACATAAAGCCAGACACATGGAATATAATAGACGAGAAAGTGGGAAAGAGCTGCAAGCTCATTGGCATGGGCTGAAATTTCCTAAATAGACCTCCAAAGGCTCAGGATCTAAGATCAAGAATTGATAAGTGGGACCTCATGAAACTGCAAAGTTTCTGTAAGGCAAAGGTCATGGTCAATAGACATACCAGCAACCAACACATTGGGAAAAAAATCTTCACTAATTGTAAATCTGATAGAGGGCCAATATTCAAAATAAATAAAGAAACCAAGAAGAATATCTCCAACAATAAACAACACAATCAGGAAACATGGTATAGAACTAAACAGATCTCACAACAGAGAAATCTCAAATGTCGGAGAAGCATTTAAAGAAATGTTCAAAATCGTTAATGATCAGGGAAAAGTGAATCAAAGTGACCCAGAGATTCCATCTTACATGACTCAGAATAGGTAGGATCAAAAACTAAGGTGAGAGCACATGATAGGGAGGATTCTGAAAAAGAGGAAGACTCCTCCATTGCTGATGGGCTTTCAAACTGGTACAACCACTCTGGATATCAGTCTAACTAATAAGTGGATATTAGCCAAAAAATACAAAATACCCAGAATATAATGCCCAGAACTCAAGAAGATAAACAATCTGAAGGGACCAAGTGAGACTGCCTCAATAAATCTTGTAAGGAAGAAGACAGCAATCATGAGGGGGCGGGGGAGGGTTGAGAGTTGGGAGGGTTCTAGGTGGGAGAGGGTACAAGGAGTGGTAAAGGAGAACATGTTTAACTATTGGGTGGGTGGGGTAACAGGAGTGAGGCCCTTATGGCCATCAGAAGGAACCACAACAGTTAACCTCTGGTGGTATGAACCTTAGGGGGAACACTCTAGAATGTTCCACAGACATTTGGGATGAACTTTGAACATTTTTTAAGTGCATCTCAGCCATTTGAGAATTCTCTGTTGTGAGGTCTGTTTAGTTCTATAAACTTGTAGAGTCCACCTCCAGGAGAAGGACAGGGAATCCAGTGAAGAGATGGGGTAGGCATCCCATAGTAAAAATTCTGACCCAGTATTGTTCCTGTCTAAAAGAACTGATGGGACAAGAATGGAGAGGAGTCTGAGGGAAAGGAGGTCCAGTGACTGACCCAAATTGGGGCCCAGTCAATGTCATGCTCCAAAACCTAAAACTATTACAGATGCCATGGTGTGCCTACAGACAAGAACCTAGCATTGCTGGCCTCCAAGAGGACCAACAAGCAGCTTAAGGAGTCAGATGCAGATACTTAGACCAAGCAAATGTATAGAAGCTGGGGACTCCTGTGTTTGAATTAGGGAAAGACTGGAAGAAGCCGAGGAGGAAGGTGACACCACAGGAAACCCAGCAGTTTCAACTGACCTGGACCCCCGAAATCTCTCAGACACTTAGCCACCAACCAGGTAGCATATATTAGCTTCTATGAAGCCCCCAACACATATACACCAGAGAACTGCCTGGTCTGGTCTAGGTGAAAGAAGATGCACCTAACTGTTGAGATGCATGAGGCCCCAGAGAATGAGAGCACATAGTCCAGTGGGAGGTGGACAGTGGGGACATCCTCCTGGAGACTGGGGCATGGGGAGGACTAATGGGAAGAGGAAATGGAGGAGGGCAGAGCAGGAAGGGGATGAAGACAGGACAGTAAATGAAGAGTAAAGATAATTTAAAAAGAGAGATAAAGAAGTTAAATTCACACTTGAAATTTGCATATCATTCAATCTTTTTGGAATATATTTTGGCAATGTATTTAGTATATTGGCTTGTAACAACCACACTAATTAGTGGCATTGTGTTATATGGGTGTATAGGAGAATAGTTTTCTTAAAACAGCATGGATTTCTTCTCTAAGTCCACATTGTGTAAGCGTAAATTAGGCTGTATACATTCTGTCTAAAATATAAATATGCAAGATGCCTTGAGCAATTTTCATGCCAGCATCACCAACAGCAAAAGTCTTTGGTTTTTTCCCATCATCTTTGCTATCATTTGTTGTCTTTTGTTTTACTAATCTTGGACATTATGACTACTGTAGGATAGACTCTCATGATCTCATTTCATTTTCATCTCATTTTCATTTTCAGTTTGTTCAGCCCTGACAGAGATGCCCAAGACTAAAGCCCTATCATCAAGCTTCAAAAATTTATAAGGGAGAGGAGACAAAAATATTTACTCATGCATTCTAATAACAAAAATGAGACAATGCTTCTTTGTCAATTTTTATTTCTTATTTCTTTGTCATTATTATTTCTTATTTCTTTTTATTATCTTTATTTCTTATTTACCATAAAAGGAGTAGAATTATATGAAATAGTATCTGCATACATTAATATCATCATAAACATTTCTATTATATTATAAAATATAGTGTCTCTTGACTAATTGACCTGAGGATGGAGAGTGAGTGGAAGCAAGAAACTGAGATTTGTCAAGTTAAAGAACACATGTTATACAACCACATTTTTTTTAAAACTTCCTCTCCTCTAAGATTGCTTTCTGTATACTTTACTGTGTTTTGAATATGCTGGAAGAAAGACCAAAGGGGATAAAAGGGATGCCTATAGCCCTCTCAGGATCCAGCCCAAATAGGAATAGGAAAAGACAATAACATCACAGGTTCCATTTAGACTCACCCTAATCCATATCGGTGAGGAAGAGGAAGAGTCTCAAGATGTTCTCCAAACCACACTATTTTCTTCCTTCCCTCTCTCCATGATTCTGGTATTTCTTTCCTTGTATCCACCTGGGGAGCCATTGTTAAAGTGGGAATTTCACAGAACAGCAGTAAGGTGCCTATAGCCTCAGGGACTTGCTTTCTGCCTTGTTGTTTTATGTGTTTTTTTTCCTTGAGTTTGTTTATATCGTGTGTTACATTGATGACTTTTCAGATATTGAACCATCCCAGCATCCCTGGAATGAAGCCTAAGTGATTGTGCTGAATGATGTTTTTGATGTCTTCTTGCATTCAATTTGTAAGAATTTTACTGTGTATTTTGCATTGCCATTCATAAGCCAAACTGGTTTGATGTTCTTTATAATTTTGAGTCTTTGTGTGGTTTAGGTATCAGGGTAACTATAGCTTCATTGAATTAGTAACTTAGAGTTCCTTCTGTTTCTATTTTGTGGAATAGTTTGAGGAGTATTGGTGTTAGCTCATTTTGAAAGTCTAGAACTCTGTACTATGTTGATCTGGATCTGGGCTTGTGGTTGCTTAGAGGCTTTTAATGAGTGCTTCTACTTCCTTAGGTGTATGGGACTGTTTGGACAATTTATCTAGTCTTGGTTCAACTTTTATAAGTGGGATTAGTCTAGAAAAACCCCCATTTCATTTACAGGCTTTTGAAGTAAGACCTTGTGATTTTTTTAAATGTCCCTGGTTTCTATTGATATGTCTCCCTTTTCATTTCTGATTTTGTTAATTTGGATATTGTGTCCTTAGCCTTTAGCTAATTTGCCTAAGGGTTTATTTATATTTTTGATTTTCTCAAACAACCAATTCTTGGTTTTGTTGATTCTTTGTATTGTTCTCTTTGCTTCTAATCGATTAATTTCATCCCTGAGTTTGAGTATTTCCTGGTGTACACTCCTCTTGAATGTGTTTGCTTCTTTCTTCTAGAAGTTTCAGGTTCAAGTTGATAGTATGAGTTTTCCCCAATTTCATTATGAAGGCACTTAGTGCTTTGAATTTTACTGTTAGCACTGCTTTCATAGTTTCCCATAATTTTGGCTATGTTGTACCTTCATTTTCATTGAATTCTAGAAAGTCTTTCATTTCTTTTCACATTTCTTCACAAATAAAATGATCACTAAGTATAAATTTGTACAATTTCTATGAGTATGTGGGCTTTTTGATTTCACTGTTGTTGTTGAGGACCTACTATCCATGGTGATTTGATAAAATGCAAGGGGATATATGAATGTTGTATCTGGTGAGGCTCATTTTATGTTTGTTTATATGGTCAATTTTGAAAAGGGTTGTGTAAGTTGCTGAGAAGAAGGTATATTCTTTTGTTTTGGGTGAGAAATTGTGAAGATAACACCATTTACTTCAAAACTTTTGTTAATTTCATTTTGTCTCCACTTACTTTTTATTTTGATGATGTGCCCATTGGTGAAAGTGGTATGTTAAAGTATCTCACTATTTTTGTGTGGGGTTCAATGTGTGTTTTGAGAACTAATAAAGTTTTTTTAATAAACATTTGTATGCTTGTAATTGGAGTATAGATGCTCAGAATCAAGACTTCATCTTGGTGAGTTTTCCTTTTGATGAGTATGAAATGTCCTACTCCATCTCTTCTGATTACTTTAGGTTAAAAGTTTATTTTATACAATATTTTCATTGCTACTCCAGCTTGTTTGTTGTTCCTGTTGGCTTGTAAAACCTTTTACTCCTAATGAGGAATCCTAGCAATGGGTGGTATGGAATCTCAACTGGTCATCTTTTGAAGCCAGGCAAAGCTTCCATTGGTGGGACCAGACTGCATTCAATTGAGATGTTGGCTAAGAGGGTCTCATGGAAATCCCCAAATAACCCAGGCTATTTCTAAGACAAAAGGTTGCTCTCCACCAACTGAGAGCAGGACCCCATTGCTGAGGACAATACCTGTACAACTCACTGAACATGGAGAAATCAAGCTGGTATGTATCTGGGGTCCTCCCTCCTATGTTCTAGTCTCTTTGGTATGGCAACGTATTCTCCAGGCTACTGAAAGAGAAATAACACCAATCCAGCCACAGAACCTCTGGCCTATAATCTGTCCTGCCTATAAAAATGTATATATAATTTGTGGGAGTAGCCAATCAATGTCTGATTCGATCTGTGACCCACTTCATGAGAAGGAACCCATACCCAACACAGCTCAAGTGACCAAGAACTGAAAACTAGATAGTGGAGAGATCTGGGGTAAACTCAAACATTAATGGAAAAAATCAATAAAATATCTTCTAATGATATTCTGCTATACTTGTAGATAAATGTCTTGCCCAGTCATAATCAGAGAGGCTTCTTCTAACAGCATATGGGAACAGATGCAGAGACCCACAACCAGACACTACGCAGAGAGAGTGTCTAAATTGGAAGTCTCCATCGAATCTCTCCTCTCAGGTGTAGAGAACATGCAGGACACCATGAGAAAAGGCCCTTGGAAACAACCAAGTAAGGCACATATGAGCTCACAGAGACTGAAGCAGGAAGCACAGGGCCGACACAGGCCTGCAAGAGGTCTTTTGCATATATACTATTGCTATTAGCTTAGTGTTTTTATGGGAGAATGAATGGGTCTCTGACTCTGGTACCTGCTCTTAGGACACTTATCTTTCTGTTGGGTTGCTGTGCACAAGTTTGATATGGTAGTTTTTGCTTCATCTTATTATACTTCATTTTGTCAAAAATTTTATTTAGTGGTTGTCTTTTGGAAGCCTATTCTTTCCTAATTAGAGATAGAAAGGGAGTGGATCCAGTGGGTAGGAGCTGAGAGGAGTAGAGAGAGGGTAAACTATAATCAGGATAGGATTAAAGGTATGAGAAAAGAATCTGTTTTCAGTATAAGAAAAAGAAATGAGCAAAACCAAAGACTTGCTTTGCTGAGTATCATAAACATGAATGGATAATTAAGGGTAAGGACAAAGTCTGATACCACACATGATACTGTATTTCAGAAGAAATTTTGAATAGTGAAGAATGGTTAGAGTATAGATGCTCACAGATAGCTTCTCTAAATATAATGAATATATGTATGGAAAGTGAGCAAACTACCTTATTGCATAGGAGGTGTGACACCAGACTCATGGCCCTTGGTTTGATTTTATTGCTTTAGAGAGCATGCTAACTCTTGGGAATCACCTTTAACTTTTGAATCTATAAAGGTGTTTCAAAAAGAAATGAGAAAGTATTTTGTCCTTCCCGGGAAAATGGAGTTGAGTTTCAGGATCACAAGAGGCTGAAACTCCAGGGATTGTGAAATCAGAGGCTGAATGAGTTTAAACAACAGAAGCTCTGGAATCTTCCAGACCCTAGCAAGGAAACATCCCCCAAATAAACAAAATAGGTCCACATTAGGCCTATCTGTGTGGTACACAAATCTGAAAGAATGCTCCCCTCTTTTTATTTTAAACTTTCCAGTTGATTTACATAAATATGCTACATCCTACTGTGAAGGAGATTGGTCAGAATGACCTGTGTCTGAATTTTAATCACACTGGGGCTTTCTAGGGGCTTTTCACATTGAGTGTTCTTGTCCAGTCTGTAACTCTGCTTGACAACTCTATTTAAAAGGGAACAGTTTACTGGGTCTGACACTTCAGTGGCAGCAACTGACCTTGTTGTCTGAGAGCTCCATTTTCTTTCTTTTTTTAAGATCTCATTTGCAGTGGTTTTTAATCCCAGTCCCACTCTGGGAAGATGAGAAATGAAGTCAGATGAAGCCAGAGATTTCTAGCCATCTGGCATGATTGGTCTACACAGGGCTGAACAAGAGAAAGAGAAACCTTGTCTCAAAGAAGGTGGAAGGCCACAAGATATACTTGAAATTGACCCCTGTGGAATACATATTTGTACATACATATACAATACATGTATGTCATAGGCAAACACAGAGTCTGAAGGGTTGACATCTAAAAGAATCTAACCACATAAAACTACGTAAAATAAACTGAGACCTAAAGGAAATGCTATCCTTTAATATGGCCTTCATGACACTGTGCTTGCTGGATTCCACAGACCCCTTTCTGTAGGATCCTCCTGAAAACCTTTTATAAATCAAAGACAGAAGCCAATGGCCTCTCCAACCCCCACCCCATTATCTGAAACTTAAATTTTACTAAATTATCTGGAAAGGCGACACCTTAGAGCTGCTGACCCTCCAGAATGTTCTTTCCAGTTCTCTTGTGTACTTGTTCTGCTCTCCTTGTTCTGCTGGGTTGTCTGGAAATGCCCGTTGTAAAAGAAGTGCAGTGCCTAAAAACGGGAAAGAAAGACTGCGCTCTTGTTTTTATTCTTCTCCTTTTTCTCTCCTTTATGAGGATGGCTCTGCTTCTCTAAAAGAGTCTCAAATGTGATATTTTCTTTGGGAAGAAGTCCCTTGAGGAGGATATTTTAATTTCCCCTTGTAACCCTCGCCTTTTGTTTTTGTTGTTGATTTCTTTCAACCAGCTGTTGGCAGCTGGGAGGCACTGTGGAAATAATGTGTTTGTTCAGTTGGGAGGAGGCCAAACAAACTGTTAAATTTCTATTTCCATGAGAAATAGAAATCTCTCTATTTCTTCTATCTGCTGGTTTTCCGATAAAGTATCTATTATGGAATAGAGGTTAAACAAACTTGTAGCTAAACACACCTGGGCTTTCTACCTCTTTGAAATGAAATGCTCTATTGTATCTCCTCCTGGCTTTCTTTACTGGACTACCCCTGTCCAGAATCTACACGTTTTACTGCCTGATTTGGACTGTTGCTCTTTGTAGGTTTGTCCAAGTTCACTGACCAGCATTTACTACAGACACCACTCTGCTGAGTTCCTGCTGCAGGAGGCATAACTGCTGGGCTGTTCAAGTCTCTGGGAAGGTTGTAGCTGTGCAGAAGCTCTTGGCTGCTGGAAGCAAACTGACCAGTCCTTTCCAAGAATTTCTGCTGCGGGTGGAGAAGTTCCTGTGAGCAGCAAAGATGCTGAGGCAGATACTGTTGGATATGTCCATAGACCCTGACCTGCTGGCAGAGCTCAGCGAAGAGCAGAAACAGATCTTGTTCTAAAAGATGAGAGAGGAACAGATCCGGCAATGGAAAGAAAGAAAAGCAGTCATAGGAAGAAAGGAGTCCTTGCCAGCAAAATCCAGGCCAAAAAGAGGTAAACCTAGCTTCTTTGCTGTGAATGTGAGAGTGGAAGGCCTGCTCTAAGCACTGGCGTAAGTCAGGCTGGCCAGGTATTAACTGTAATTTTGTGGCTAGATCCTGCGTGTTACTTGGCTTCTTTTTTTAATCTTTACATATCCTTTATTTTTCCATAATCTTTAATGCATATATGGATGCGGCATACCACACACTATTGTATGTCCAAGCAATGGTAACTAGGTGACTGATGCTTTAGTTTTTTTTTTCTATTTTCTAAATTCTTTGTTTACATTGTGGCTTCCTTCTGTTTCTCTTTTGTGGAACAGTTTGAAGAGTATTGGTATTAGGTCTTCTTTGAAGGTCTGATAGAATTCTGTGAGGATATGGAGAAATATACAGAGCCGTATAGGGGCAGTCATGCAAATGGTTTGAATTTGACATTGGTCAAGGACAATCCCTGGGTTCTGGCAGGAATCTCCAGGTTGGACATAATAGGGAAGTAGGTTAAGGCAGGAATTTTTATCCTAGGGTGGAGAAGCTCAGTGAAGGTTAAGCACATTGTTCCCACAGGTCTAGGAATTCCTGAATTAAGCAGGTGACCCACCCAGCTGCCAGAGCAGAGACTAGGACCTCCAAGAGAAGCTAGACAAGGGCTTTAACGCCTCAGCAAGTATACGCTAGGGAGTCATGTGGAAACTTAGCTTCCTCCTAACAGCTGTTTATTCATTAGCCTCATGAAAGAAATGGATCAACACACATGCCATTGAGGCATTTACTAGTCCCAGTAGCTCTTGAAAGGTATTAACCCATTGCATTTTCTAAGGTTCTCCTTTGAAGACTGGCTCAGACAGTGACCCAATGCAAATACGAAATATTGCTGACTTCTTAGGTATTCATTCTGTCCCAGGTGAACATTTTCATCTCTGGGATCCAAGTTTCTTGTTGTCTCTGAATTCATGTAAGCTGATATTGAGACACTAAGGGATACAGAGTTCCAGGGGCCAGTCACTCAATAGCTTGGATTTTCTGTTATGAGAAAATGCATCACAGAAAGCAAATGAGCCCAATGTTGTAACTCAGGGAGGTGCTTAGTTTTGTCCTCCCTCTTTCTTTTATCCATCTTTTGTAATTTGTATCACATAATCATTCTTTTTTTCAAGTCCGTCTTTTCTTTCCCCGTCTTCATTCCTTCCCTTTCTTTGCCCCTCTTTTGTTTACCCTTCTGTAAGTCAGTTTGCTAGCCTATTGAAATTTATACTCTTTGCTGGAGATCTTTCTTATGGACATTGTAGCTGCCAATAAACACAAGTTAGTGCTCCCCTTTTGGTAGATAACTTGGAAATTGAGGCAGGTGATGGTTGTTGCAATTAGAAAAGAAGCTCCAATTCATGCATTCCATCATTTCCACTATAGATGGCCTTTAATGTACTCGACTTTCATTTGAAATCCATCTCTGAACCTGAAGCAAAGTATTTCATTACTGGATATAATATTCATGATCTTCTTCTTACCTGTGGGTTTTGCAATGCCTAGTACCACATAGAAGCTTCCAGATTTTAAGATTCTTTCCTTTAGAAAGAATTAAAATTAGAGTTTGATCTCTAAAACTCATGTTATAAAGAGCTGAGAACTGACTGGAGAGATGGCTCAGTGGTTAAGGGCACTGACTGCACCTCCAGAGGTTCTGAGTTCAATACCCAACAACCACATGGTGACTCACAACCATCTGTAATGGGATCCGATGCCCTCTTCTGGTATGTCTGAAAACAGGTACAGTGTACTCAAGTACATAAAATAAGTAAATAAATCTTAAAAAAAAGAGAAACATACCTGTTCACAATAATATCAAAGAGCTGAGAACTAGGCCACACATATGTAGTCCCAGAACTGAGGAGATGGAGACAGGAGTTTCCCAGTTTTTTGATATCAAGCCATTGTAGCAGAACTCATGAATTTCAAGATCCAGAGGGACACTCTTTCCAGAGGAAAAAAAGGAAGGACTCCTCTTCAGGAACAAACTAGATGCTACCAAACACACAGGAAGTATCTAACTTTCTTGTACTATTTCCTACTATCCCTTTAACACACAGAGATAGAGATGGAGGCACATAGAAGAGATGTACATACACACTCAAGTCGTGGGGATGAGGTAAATATCCTAGCACAACATTGAAAAGGTGAAGCTTACTATGATAAACTAACTCCTTGGTATGTATGGATATATTTGCTCATAATATAATTAATACTTCTTCTATTTTCATAGTGTGAATGCTTTTGTGAAAATGATTAATTATGGAGTTAAGAAGACATCTCTGCTTTTAAGAAACACATTTTATCTTCTATGAGACCTGGATTCAATTTCTAGTTCTTACCTGGATTATTCACAACCATCTTTAAATCCAGTTTGAAGGGATCAAACAATTTCTGACTTCTGTAAATTTGCACAAATATGCATACATATAAATTCCCATGCATCTAACATAAAAATAATGGGGAAATTTAAGTTATTAATTGGTAGGCATTATGTCCAATTGTTTCTATATATGTTAGATGTGTGTGTGTGTGTGTGTGTGTGTGTGCAGTTGCTTACATTAGAGCTTATTCTATTCACTCTATACAAATTGAATATTAAAAACTCTTTTCATTTCTTGTTTTTTTCAGAGGGCATGAAAGGGCTCATGTAACTTACACTTCCTCACTGTAGCCTATTATCAAAAGAAGCCAGGACATGAACTCAAATATCACAGAAACCTAGAAGCAGGAGCTGATGCAGAGGGCTGTGAAGGATGCTGTTTATGGCTTCATCATCATGGTAAGCTCAGCATGCTTCTTTTTCAAAAAAAATCATTTATTAATTTTATATCCCACTGTCAGCCCTTCCTCTCCTCCCAGTGCACCTTCATGCAATTCCTCTGTCCATATCACCTCTGCGTGTCACGCCCCCAAATAGCAGACCCACAATTAGCCAGAACAAACCCCTTGCCCATCAAGTAACTGAGGGACTAGGGACATATTCTTACACTGAGGCCAGAAAAGGTGGTCCATTTAGGAGCATGGTATCCACAGTCAGACAGGCAACAGGCTCAGGGGAAGCCCCTACTCTAGTTTTTGGAGTCCTGAATGAAGATCAAGCTGTTCATCTGCTACATATGTGTATGCACCTAGTGCCAGCTCATGTTCTCTCATTGGTAGGAGGGTCACTCATTAGGAGATCCCATGGATCTGAGATAGTTAACAGTGTTGGTCTTCCAGTGGAGTCCCTGTCTGCATTGGGTCTCATAATTCTTCTCCCAGCAGTGCAGTAAGACTCCCCGAAATCTATCTAACATTTGGGAGTAAATAGTCTGCCTCTATTTCCATTGGGTGATAGTCCCTCAGAGGGCAGTTAGAGTAACTTCCTGTCTGTAAGCATAAAGGAGTATCATTAATAGTTTCAGGACTGGTTACTGCCCATGGGATGGGTCTCAATTTGGGCCAATAATTGGTTGGCCATTCCCTCAGTCTCTATCATAGTCCCTGCACATTTTGTAGGCAGGACACATTATAATTTTCCAGTTTCTGGCTATTATGAATAAAGATGCTATGAACGTAGTTGTGCATGTCTCTTTGTGGGATGGTGGAGCATCTTTTAAGTATATGTCAAGGAATGATACAGCTGTGTTTTGAGGTGAGACTATTCTAATTCTTCTGATAAACTGACACATAGATTTCCACTAATATATATATATATATATATATATATATATAATGTATATGTGTATATACATATATATGTATATGTGTGTATACATATATATGTATATGTGTGTATACATATACATACATATATATACATGTACACACACATATATGTATGTATATATATATATTTATATATACATACATATATTATATGAAACTTGGTTTCAGCTCTTGTTCAAAAAATAGATTTACTAAAAAAATAGGTGTATTAAATAGCAAGCACATGGCTGGGAGCAATCTTTACTAAGTTTAAATGGTACATCCCATTTGATGTCATCTTCATTTTAAGATGACCCTATACTATAAGCCAACTAAGGCAATCCAATTTTGAATATGGGGACAAAATCAAGTATTGGAATTATAATGGAGGGTATTTTTATATTATGATAAGTTCCTAAAGGTATAAAGATATACTCAGGATAACACAAACAGACTTAGGGAATTTTTTCAAATTGCTTATAATTTTGCTAATGATATTAAATATCAGACTTCTAAATTTATGTGAGGAACAATATATATTTGATAAGTAAGGTTGATAAATACCTAAGATCTACTTGGTTAGACATATTTGACTTAAAGCTAAATGTCTGTATGCTTTGTTTGCTAACTTTGCTTTAGCTGTTTGGGTAAACAGAGTTATACAATAAATTGTGATATTCTATTATGTTGCACTGTAAAAAGGATCAAGAAAATTTCACAGGCCCTCTAAGCAGTGTATCTATAGTTAAATATTATATTTTGATGATAAAATCTCTCCAGTTTAAATCTTCAATTCAAAATTATAAAGCTCAAGTTCAATAGGGATAAAATTATCAACTCTTACTCTTATGAATGCCACTAATTTGTAAACTGTTATGTCTTTCTTATGAATGACAAACTTTATTTAGCTTCCTGTATGTGTCTTTAAGGTTAATCCTAAAACTATTAACTAAAACAAGTATAGTTTATTTAAAATCAGGTCTACTTAATAAATGATCCCCAATCTCTTCAGAAATTTAATTGACAAATGGGCATGATAACAGTGCACCTGGACTGTGGTAATCACTAGACTGAACTGTGCACATGCCTCTCTCCAGCAGGGCTTTGTCGAGACTGTGGACACTTGTTGACAGTGCCTTTTCAAATAAGTTCAGTTTGCCCTAGTATATTCTCTCTACAGGAAACCCTGTTAGACCTTCTAGTTTGGGGAGCTGAAAGTCCATGCAGCCTTGAGCAACAACAGAAGATTTAATGCTTTCCTGTAGGACAGCGAAAGACTGGCAAAAAGGGCATCTTGTTGACCATGGAAGCCAGGACAAATATCTAGATAGCCTGCAAGTCTTTGTAATTGTAGTGGAAACAGAGACCATTTGGATTATACTTCCTGCTACAATTCATTCTTTTCAGAATTTTGAGCATATGGACTTATGAACTGTAGCTTTAACAGGGCAAACACATAAGCTTATTTACCAAGACACTAGCTGCCTTGTTAAGTCATATAACTGGGGCTTCTACCCACAATTTTCTGGGAAATTGTAGGCTTCTTGCTGAGAAAGGCAAACACAGTCTACCTTGCTGAACTAGTTCCCTCTTAAAGAGACAAACTCACAAAATAAGTTTCAAAGTAGTTATTTTACTATTTCTTTATTTACAATTGTTGCTTTGCAATGACAGCTTTCAGTTATCTGACATCTGGGTTTCCTGGTAAATGATTAGATGAAAAGGGTTCAAGCTCAAGTAAGTTGTGAGGGTCTAAAAAGTAGCTTAAGATGTGTAAATAAAAATTGTACAGTTCTAAGGAAGTAAAAGTTTAAATAATTAATGATGATATAAAAGATTTTCTTAAGATGTATAAATGAAATGTATAAAAGTGTAGGAAAGTGACTGAAGGTAATATTGTTTCAGATTTCCTCTTCTATCCATGTATTTTTCAGATGAAAACCTCTAAAATTAACAACTTTATTTTGGATGAATGGAGTTCTAATAAGCTATTAATGAAGCCCTGGTAAAGAATTCTTGAGGCTTTTGAAATATTGATGCTATTGGCCTGGAGTAGTGAAAGATACTTTTACTCTTGGAAGTGGAGGCAGAGTCAGTCAAATCACTTAGATGGAAGTCAGCCTGAGCTACACTGCAAATTACTATATAGGGCTACAAACTGAAATTCATACACACACACACACACACACACACACACACACACATGAAGTATTATTGTTAGCATCAACAAGTTGTAACTTTTAAAATTTTAGGCTTTCTTCTAAATATAGACTTAAACATTATTCTATTAAAACTTAATCAAAACTTTGGAGAGTTGACATTAATCCATCTAAGGTCAATGGACTCCATATAACTATTCTGGTATATTAATACAGTATCTTTCCCTGTCTACTGCCTGTTCCAGAGCATAGAATTCCATCGCTCTCCTCCTCTCTGTGCCCTCCCTTGCTGTTTGATAGCCTGGAAGTTCTTTCTGAAGAAGCCTGTATTATAATTCTGTTATTGAGAGTCTTTGAACAAAATGTGGTTTCCCTCTTTATGGACATGGATTACGTCATTCATTTAGCACCATGACAATGGAATGCATCCTATGTAATTGTTCACCAAGCAGTCTCAGCCCTGCAAACAATCACTCTCAATTATAACCAGGGTAAAGTGCTTATGAAGTAGTTGCTTCATGATTTTCAGCTGATATTCTGGATCCTACACTTAGTTAAAATAGTTATCTTTGTTACATTAGGAAAACCATAAACTGTGAAATCAAGGGAAGGAAACATCTACAGTCATCATTTTGGAGCCAAGCATAACTTGATCATAATGGCATTCTGAAACCATTTTCCAATTTGTAGTAAATATCTTTCAAATACATCTGAATATGTTATTATTTCTCTTTCTCCTGAACAGTAAAAATTAGCAAATCTTCATTGAGTGAAAATTCACTAAAGTCAGTCAGAGATGTACACCAAAGGGTTAAAAAGAGCGACCATAATATATCTAAATATCATTTTCTCCTATGCATGTTATCTTGGCTTCTCATTTTAGGCAATGTGCATGATCTTGGTTTTCTATCTGTAAGGATCAGAATAAGAGAGCAGAGATAGTCTGTTTTATTTTAATATTATTTCTTTTGCCTCAAGTATCTTTCAGTTGATTAGAAAACAGAGACAGGTTGGGAGGTTGACTCAGTGATTAATAGCATTGGCTGTTTGTCTGGAAGACCTAGGTTTGATCTTCAGCTCTGTTAGGATGGCTCAGAAGTGTCTCTAACTTCCTTTATTTTCAACGGACTTGGAAACAATCTTCTGACCTCTGTAGCCAATAGATATACAATGCACACACATGCATGCATGCACGTACGCACACACACAGACACACAGACACATACACATTCATGCAAAACACTTATGCTTATATAACCAAGAAAGCCATAAATATTTTTAATATCATGACTGAAAATATGCCACAGCAATAGTTACACAAAGGATGTGGGAGTAACCTAACAATCTGAGTTCAGGCCATGTCATATGAGATGGAACCCCCTGTACATGTTACAGCAGGGATAGAAAAGTAACCTGGAAATCAGAAGGCAAGGAATTCTTCAGGGTCACACAGACCAAAAATCTCACACAAAAGTTTTATTGGGAAGGAAAAACCCAGAGGGCTGTGTGGAGAGAATATCTTCTATTTGTATGGATGAGGCACCTGTCAATTAAAATCTGATGGCCTATAGCTTAGGCACAATATAGGAGGCGGGGCATACAGGAGGCAGAAAGGATTCTGGGAGAGTGCCGGGTGGAAGATTTGCCTGGGAAACTGTGACAAAACAGGCCCATGGTATCTGAGCAAAGGTAAACAGACACACAGCAGAATATTAATTAGAATAAATGTGTTAAATTTTTGCTATGATCAAGTCAGAAATGAGCCTAACTATATAACCAGTGTATTTATAAATATATTTTGAGTTCGAGTTTTCTTCCTGGGAGCATGGGGCTGGGAGGAAGAACCAAACTTAACTTCCTCTGGGGTGGCTGCCTCGGCTCAAATGCAAAGCAGCAAAGAAAATAATACAAGACAGGGATATAAACCTGTTCTTGGGGTTGGCACAGAGCTTTCTGGGGTGGGGATTGCTGTGATTTAGACATCTGTGCTTGGGCTACTCTCTAAGGATGGAGTGAGGATGGGGACACAGAGGCTGGCCTATAGGGCAGTTAGAGTGTTCTCTCTGTGGAACTTGGCAGTTGGAGGTGCTCAGGGGAGGGGCTTAGCCACTCCTGAGCCTCAAGGGATTTACACACATCAGATACTGCTTAAGTGGCCAAGAAAAGGAAACTAGATATTCACAGTGCTTAATTTAATATCAATCCTACAGATCTAAATATAAACACACAAATCTATACAAGTAACAAAATAATTCCCTTTTAGGATATTCTGCTATACTCATAGATCAGTGCCTTTTTCAGCCATCAGAGGAGGTTTCTCCTGCATCTGATGTCAACAAATGCAAAAACGAGCAGTCAGACATTATGAGGGCAGAGAGACAGAGAAACAGACAGACAGACCTACAAACAGACAGACAGACACACACACAGAGAGAGAGAGAGAGACAGAGACAGAGAGAGAGAGAGAGAGAGAGAGAGAGAGAGAGAGAGAGAGAGAGATTGAGAGAGAGAGAGAGAGAGAGAGAGCTGTACACAATCCAAATGAGATAGCTCCATTAAACACCACTCATTACAGGAGTTCAGGGAAACCTGATGTAGAAAAATTAGTAGAAATAGTGTAATTGCCAGAGGACACACTATACACATGAAGACCAAAGCCTTCTAAGTCAACTGATCAAAGCTTATTTGTACAAACCGATACTGAGGGAACAACCATAGGGTCTACAGTGTTCTACAAACATGTCTTCTCCAAACACAGCTTTCAATTTAGTATTTTTAGGGGACTCCTGAATGTATAAAAATATGTCTCAGAATCTTCTGTCTTCTCCTAAGCTCTTTTCTTCTTTTGGTTTGCTAAGTCATAATTTCTTGTGATTTTCTGTTTGGCAGCCTAAGTTTCATTCTCAAATTAAATATAAAGATTAAAGAAGAGAACCCCCTTCCCAATATTGTCTGCTGACCTCCACAATTCATACCATTAATGCTCCATATCAAACAAACATACACACAAACAAACAAATGTTAAGTAGCTTAGATGAGGGTTAGAGAGATGATTTAGTGATTAAGAACATGCACTGCTCTTGCAGACGACCCGACTTTAATTTCTAGCACCTCATCAGCTGGCTCACAACTGTAAAAGTAGAGCAATCCCAAAAGCAACATCTTAGATTGTCTTCTGACCTCCACATTTGCATGCTGTGAGCACATCCACCTATGTTGGGGTGACATTACTTACTTTGTATAAAGGTGCGTGACTATTTTCAATTGTGAATTCTGTACTGACAAAGAGCAAAGTGAAGGCAGGATTTTGATACTGTCATTTCTATGACCCCTCACTGGGTTTCAGATTTGTAAATTTTGTCCTTCCTTACCTGTTGTACATGAATGCCATTGCCTGATGGAAACCCAAAAGATGTTCTGTCAATGGCTTACTGGTGATTGCTAATAATAAATATCTGACAGCCAATAGTTGGGTCAGAAAATCCTGGAGTTGACCAGGGCAGGAGAGAGACAAAAGGGACAAAAGCAGATGCAGGAGTATCAAAGGATACTCATGGAGACAGAAGATAGGAAAAAGAGCTGTAACCGGACAGTGAAAAGCACTTGGGTAGGTAGATTGGTGAACAACTTGAAGTAAGTTAAATTGACATAGCTGAAAGTCTATCCCATCAAAATGCCTACAGCTTTGACCTATACAGAAATCTCTGTGTTCTTTATACTGTAAGCTTCTCTGTGAAAAGACCTGCTTTCCCCATACACTCAACAATACGTATCTCCAAAACAGTATGTGTTGCAGCTTCTTGGGTACATCTATCAAGAAAGCCATGTCACAGATGGAGGTAGCTGCAAGGAGCTCTCTATAAGGCAGGGAGGGGAGAGGCACTCAATAGTAATTGACAGGATTCAGCTTCCTCATTCAGCTTAGAATCTCTGTCTCCTCAGGTGGCTCCAGTCAGTCTGTGGAGAACATCATTCTTCTGCTCCCACTAAATCTCTATGGACTATAGAAAGGTAAGTGGCCAGAGAGCGCAGGGCATTGACCCATGTTGTGTGCAATAAGCTTTTCTTTATTGTTACCTGTGTCTTTGTTTGCCTATGTAGTATCTTTTAGCTTCTAGCAGCTATAATAAATATTTGTGGATTTTGGTGCTCCAGAACTTGAGCATGCTAGATCATTAACTCTGGCCTAAATAGAACATCAACATCACTGTCACTCAAAGCTCTGTTTAGCTGAGGCAAAAAAAATCATGTCACCAGCCTGCCTTAGATATTTTTGAGGTAGGACCTCAAAAAACACATAATTTTCATTCAGAAATATCATTATACCTGGCACTTCATAGACTACAAAAGCAGTTATTATGATAACAGGAAAATGTCAGCAGCAGGAAGGAGAAACAGCTCTATAAGTGTGTTAGGGAAAGCACCTGAGAGGTTCTCAGCTTGTTGATGGAGTAGTACAAACACTCCTTCTCTCCTGTCTAGAACTTTACTTGGGACCAGGTCTCACTATATAATCAAAACAGGCAAAAAGTCATGGTATATTTCTACCTCTATCCAAAGTATCAAGACTTCAGATATAAGCCAGCATGACCAAATCACATTTACATTTTTCTTCTGGGCGACTTACTTAATAATCTTGAGCCCCAGTGAAAAGCAACCTTCTACCTAAAACCTCACCAAGCCCAGGACATTTATTCCGTCTCATTGCTCAATTTCCTCATCCCATGTTCCTTCAGACACTGTTTAAATTTGGCATGTAACTCAGCCAAGAACATATGTACATAAAGTTTATCCCAGTAGGCTAAACTCCCAGAGCACATACTTAGGGGCCTGTGCTCAGGACTATAAACTATAGGAAGATTGGCAAGGTTTCCTATCTCCTATTTTCTCCTTCAGGTCCTCACTTGCAGCCCCAGGATTTCTCTAGAAAACTCATTCAGCGCCCACAACTTGAATACTATTATGTTTTCTCTGCTGCAAATCAGGGAGAGCTAATGGCTGAGGAGAAAGTCTGTATGCACCTTGTTAAAATGTTCCATGTTTCCATCTCTTGGTGTCTTGGGGTTTTCAGTCACAATACGCTTCCACTAAAACTCTAAAGTCTCTGCTTCCCCATGGTTTCTCTGTCCAAGTCCCCAGCTCACATTCCCTTGACAGACCTGCCTCAAGTCTGAGCAAACCTAGGGTATCTCTCATGAGCAGGTACAAGGATATAGAGTCCCATGTTTGTATATTTCTATTTTTCTCGCTTGTATAGAAGCCTTTCTGTGTGAATATTTCATCAACATGTAGGTATTTGCATTCCTGATGAGAGCCAAGGTTACCATGGGAAATTGTAATTAGAGTACAAATACTTGTGAGCCAACATATGGGTGCTGAGATCAAATAAGATCCACAGATTTAGTGCTGTTCTTTTTAGCACTGAGCCTTGTTTGGAGCTCCATTTACCATCTCTAAAGTAAGTGGTGCTCTGGAGAGCATTGGAGATCAGAATGCTTTGTTTACTCCTCATCTTTTCATCTAGGAACATATAAAAGTGATGATCTGGACCCTTAGCCTGGTCTTTTACTGATATTACCAGCTCACTTAAAACTCTGTACTGGTCTGCAACAATTTGGGCTCAGGGTTGAGTTGTATCCATGTCTACAGGACCAACTGTGATATGAAAAAACATACTGTCTGTCTTTACTTAAACCAACAACAAGAAGGATAGGAGAGCATACAAGGGAAGGATATAAAAGAAGTGAAAAACAGAGCTTGTCTAGGACACATGTGGAATGGAATGTGAGCATTGCAGGAAGGACACAGATACACTTCCTGTACTCATCTCCTCAGAGACACCCAAGAAGCCAGTGGTAAGAAAGCCTTGAACTGTAGGGATGGAAGGGCCGTCAGTGTGGCTTCCATGTGTTATCCATTTGCTGACTGTTGACTTGTGGAAATAATTGAGAGGTCATTATTATCAGATAGCAATGGTTAGTAAGCCCTGGCTGCTCTTGGGGATCCAGTAGCAACCATTATGAACACATGATACTCAGTCCTGTCATGCTAAATTCACACACTTCTAGGCAACCTTCAAATAACCAGCTCAGTTCATAAATAACAATTCACTATTGCTTTCAACTTTACACCATCCTAGGCCAGGTCCTAGGATGAAAGAGTCAACAGGCTAATTTAGGAGACTGGATGTCTGGGCAACTGAACTCTTACATTGTATGTAATCTGGGAATCTGAATAGACTTCAAAGCCCAAGCTGAAGACCATAAGTCTTAAGGAAAAGGGAGGATCCACTGGAGAGGATACAGCAAGGTTCTATTAGCTACTATTGATTATGACCAAAGAAATTCAGACTCAGGTGTGAGAAATCCACTATGTACTTTTATTTGGGGAAGCCTAGAGCTACATGAACAATATAAACTTGTACTATTTCTCTTGGTTACAGACCAGAAGTAGATGTTAAGAACCTACTGTTGAAGACATCACAGTTCGGTGTTGGCAGATAGAGAAATGACCTGAGACTGGCAAACTTCTTCCCTGCTGCCTTGCATTCTCTGTGCAGTATGGTGCTATGCATCATGTTGGGAGAAAAGTCATTTTCTGACAAGTAGTGGCTTCTTTTTGCTATAATGCTGACCTGATAGGAAGGATATGCCTATACATGCAATCATGGAACTATTGTTATAATAGTAACCAACAATTTCTGGTTGAATTTTTGGCCATTTCACAGGATGGAATCCATGCCTGAAGCTCTAAATCACAGTGATTCTGTGAAATTTGAGGGAAATATCAGTGTGTTGTGATTCGCTTCACTTGTGAAAAGGGCCAAAGTCAGAGGCGTTGAAGAGAATAGTTATCCACCCTCAGGTCATAGTGAGTTTCTTTCTGCAAGTCTGTCACCAACAGTGAGTTTGTCGTGTCATCCCTTGTTCAGGACAGTAACTTTGTGTGAAGTAGACACAAACCCTAGCCTTAGTGGCCAGGTCATTAACAATTCATGGAAATCACATGCTGTAGGAACCATGTTCAGGCAAGCACTTTACTGTCCCTAGGCAAGACAGATTTTCCTGGTATATTATGATGTGTTTTGTGGCTAGATTGGTCAGTCAGGAGTATGACCATCAGGACAACTTGGTTGCAGGACTGGACAGACTGGAGCAGGTGACATGGTGTATGAAGAATGGAGAAAGGCTTCCTTGTCCTATTTATGTTATATAAATGTAACAATTTCCACAGGGCTGTAGTCATTTCCTCTTGTCTTTCAGGGTTTGAGAGGTAGTCCCTGTGTTACCAAAGTTCCTTTCACATCTGTGATGAACTGCAGATTCAATATGCAGTGAATATCAAAGTACAACTGTCACTACTTTAATGGTATAAGCCTCAATTGGCATCCTCAAAGGTTCTTCTGGGAGCCTAGCAGAAACAGTAGGATCTTTTCCTTGAAATACATTTTTTTTCAGTTTCCCATGATGGGGTACCAGAGAATAATAGAGTCTCACATAGAGAAACATCATATTATGCAGTTTGTATTAGAAACTGAATATTGGTGGTAGACATCTCAGATTAAAGTCAGCCCAAAAGAAAGTAAGTTTCTCTTGAGTCAGAAAATTCTCTTAATTATTTAAAAATCAATTTATCACTCAGGGTAACACTTTGAGTACATGAAAAATATAGACCAATATCTGGGTCCTTTGAGATATTTCTCTTCTGCAGTTGATTAGTTAGTGTTGGACTTACAATCTGTCCCATATTGACACTGCAGCAGATGAGGCAGAGCAGCTTTGGGTGCACTGGAGCCTTACACACGTACTGGTGCACAGCCAAAAATTTTGTCTTAACCTCTTAATAAATATGCTATATAAAATAATTAATTTCTAATTGCTATGAACTTCTCAAATACTAGTATATCTTTGAATAAGCCATATATATTGTTTTTCCTTCTGGACACTGTATATAATCATAGTATGCCTTCCATCCATGCCAGTGCACATAAATGACATAGATAAATTATACATGACATAAAAGCAACAGGCATAACACCCATTGAATATACAGAGTTATTTACACTACACTACATGCATACATATAATACATTCATATATATAAAGCACACAAAGACATTTATAAGTGCATGTGCAGACACACACAAACACACTTAAACTCTCTCTCTCTCTCTCTCTCTCTCTCTCACACACACACACACACACACACACACACACACACACACACACACTCCCACAACTGAAGGTGTGTGAGATTTGATTCATCTCAAATCTATGACAGTTACCTTGATGTTCCAGATGGTGACATGACTGCAGTCCTGCAATTGGAGAAAGGGAAATGTTGATAAGTCATGGAAAACTCACATTTTGAAATAACTTATACATTTTATATTATACTAAAGGAGAGTCTCATGTGATCTAGGCTATACCATATATCCTAGAGAGCACAGAAGGATCTTGGAATTATCCTCCTGATACCTGCTCTCTAGTGCTGTATTACAGGCAAGCAGCACTTTGACAGATTCCAGAAGTGCTGGGAACTGGATCCAGGGCCTAAAGCTTGAAAAACAAGCACTCTCCCTACTGAGCCCTGTCCCTAACCTCTAATATAAAAAGCTCACTGTAGGGCAATAGTTCTCAGCCTAGAGAGTGTGATTGCAATGTTGGTGGCAGCTATGGGAAAGGGTCTAGGGACCAGTTCTCCTACATAGTTCTCCTTATGGTCAGAGTCAGTATGTCACGACCATGTACCTTGGCACATTTTACCCAGAGTCACTTGCAAAATATTGCTTTATTAAAAGTACCAGTTAGTGCAGTCATATTGGAGTCATGATATAAATCAGATGGTAAAAGTTACCTAATAATTTTTTAATATTTTTATTTTCTATATTCTTTGTTTACATTCCAAGTGATTTCCCCTTTCCCGGATCCCCCCCTCCCCATATGTACCATAAACCTTCTTCTCTCCATCCATTCTCCAGTCACCTCCCTCCTTTTTCTCTGCCCTTATATTCCCTTCCAATGCTAGATCAATCCTTTCCAGGATCAGGACCCTCTCCATACTTCTTCATGGGAGTCATTTGTTATGCAATTTGCGCCTTGGGTATTCAGGGCTTCTGGGCTAATTAATATCCACTTATCAGAGATTGCATTCCATGTGTATTCTTTTGTGATTGGGTTACCTCACTTAGGATGATATTTTCTAGATCAAACCATTTGCCTAAAAATTTTGTGAATTCATTGTTTCTAATTGCTGAGTAGTATTCCATTGTGTAAATATACCACATTTTCTGTATCCATTCCTCCTTTGAGGGGCATCTTTCTAGCTTCTGGCTATTATAAATAAGGCTGCTATGAATATAATGGAGCATGTGTCTTTATTGCATGCCGGGGAGGGATGCTCAAATATGGCATACAAAAATGTAAGGATTAATTGGACTAACACAATTTGACTACTTAGTATCAGATAGCTTGTTACTCATGATTCACCTGCTATAGCTGTCCTGATGCTGCCATTACAGGTATGCTTTACATTGGCCAGAACTAGAAAGGGTCTTTACAACAGAGAACCTTGGGATTGGAGTTCTAGGCATTTTTTATAATCATGCAATCTCTTTCAACATCCCAGTAACTAAACATTATTGTATCCCAAGATAGGGCTATGTAGTTTAGAACAGATCTGCTAGAAACATCTTTCTCACATTCAGCTGAAAACCATTCTCTGCTTTTGATCCATGAGAGTACATAAAGGGAATCTGGGGAAATCTTACAGTGTGTAACAGTATCCACTGATCATGCAGTGAAGCAGGCACTTCACAATAACCTGACTCCAGATCTAGGGCATCTGCTAAACTCTTCTCACCACAACAGGTACTGAAACCACAGATAAAGGCATAAACTAAAAATAGTATCTGTTTTCACATGTCTACACAATGATGCTACAGAAAGAAGATAATATGTGTATCTTATAAAAGAAATCTTAAATTTTATTAGGTTTCAGTATTTTTATGATCAGGAGAAAATGCAAAATGTGTACACATATACATTCACATTTATATGGACACAGGCACACACACACACACACACACACACACACAGAGAGAGAGAGAGAGAGAGAGAGAGAGAGAGAGAGAGAGAGAGAGAGAGAGAGAGAGAGACTCTGATATGGGATCTTAGATTACTTTGGATCTCTACGACTGAATTTCTGGTTCTTATATATTTAATGGGACATGTTTTGGTCCTTTCACTATGTTGCTGCATCTCCTCTGAATCTATACTCAATGGTAGAGTCCTGGCTGATATGCAGTAAAGTGATAGAATCTTGCCATCTGGGGTGGATCTGACACGCAGAGATCTGATCATACTAAGTGTGTGATCATAAAACACAACATAGGAGAAGAAACCACCTCCCTAGATGGTGAAACCATACTCTTCTAGACAAAATTCCAGAACAAGATTTGCATAATTTACCTTTTGTGCAAGTTTGTCCTTTGCATTCAGATCTCTGACTGCAAGTTTGTAACTGACATTGATAAAGAACAAAGTAACAGGGAGTAAGCATTAAATAAGCTAATGGATTTCTTTTTTTTATTTCCTATATTTGTTTACATTCCAAATGCTTTCCCTTTTCCCAGTTACCCCCTCACCATTGGTCTCATAAGCCCTCTTCCCTCCCTCAGCCCATTTCACAATCACCCCCTCCTATTTCCCTGTCCTGGTACTCCCCTACAATGCTGGATCAACTCTTTTCAGAACCAGGGCCCTCTCTTTCCCTCCTCTTGGTTATCATTTGATATTCTAATTGTGTCTTGAGAATTCAGAACTACTGGGCTAATTAATATCCACTTATCAGTGATTGCATTCCATGTGTATTCTTTTGTGATTGGGTTACTTCACTTAGGATGATATTTTCTAGTTCCAACCATTTGCCTAAGAATTTCATGAATTCGTTGTTTTTAATTGCTGAGTAGTATTCCATTGTGTAAATATACTACATTTTCTGTATCCATTCCTCCACTGAGGGCATCTGGGTTCTTTTCAGCTTCTGGCTTTATAAATAAGGCTGCTATGAACATAGTGGAGCATGTGTCCCTATTGCATGCCAGGGAATCCTCTGGGTATATGCCCAGGAGAGGTATAAGCTAATGGATTTCATACATTGTTCTTTTCCTCATGTTACTGGGGATGAAATTCAGAGCCTCAAGCATGCTGCTCTCACACTCTGACCCTGAGGTACACACAAGTCCTACTTCCTTAATCTTCTCTTGAGAGTATTAGTATCCCCGGATATCAGAATTATGGGACAGAAAGGAATAGCATCTCAGAGACAGTGAATGATCAGATTTCAAATATGAGAAAACTTATGTTCACTAATCCCAGAATCATAGATATTTGGTTATTATGGATTTCTAAGAAGGGGGGTGATGAAGATGAACTGCCAGGAGGGTAAGGAAAAAACCCAATCAGTGCTGTGTCCTGCCTAAAAACACGGCCTTGATTATTTGCACAAAGATACATACACAGAAGAGAGCTGTGTCCTGTCTGTGGGCATGGAGCCCACTCTGTAGACAATTGGATATTTATTTTAATCCAGTAGGTGTCAGTGTGAAAATCCCAATTCTGAAATGAGAAAAGACAGACTCACAGTTGCACACATTTGCCTCCAAGTCCAAGTTTCCTGTCTCTCATCTCCACCTTTCTCTCCACCTTCTTCCTTTCATTCAATTTTCCATTACTCATTTACCTTCTTTCTTAGATTTCTCTCCCTATCTCTCCCTCTTTCTCTTCCCCTTCTTGCCTCTCCCTTTGCCTCCCATCTCTCCTCTCATCTTCTCTGCACAATGATACCATTCTCTTTTAGAAACTGTGAACTAATCTTCCTTTTGCAATTCATCATTTTTATCTTTGTCCTCCTTCTAGACCTTGTCATTCCTGTTCAATCTTAATGCCCTCTAGTTTCTTATTTTTGTCCTTTCTTTCTTTTCCATTTCTTTCTCCCTTGTCTTCCATCCACATTTTCTTTCTTTCTGTCTTTGTTTCTTCCTTTCTGTCTTTTTCCCTCCTTCCTTGTTTTCTTTCTTTCTTTGTTCATTTTCCTTTTATTTCTCATACTCCTCCTTCTTTTCCTCCATCTTCTCAATGTCCTTCCATCTCTACTCTGTGTCCTCCTTCTCTTTCCCCTGTGTGTATATAAACATCTTTGTCTCAATGTCTCTGGATCCCTTTCTTGTACAATGAATTCTTGCTCATTGATTGTGAGGAACAAGGGACAATAATATAAAACTGGGGTTAGCTTGTACCTTTAGGACATCAAGTGATGAAACATATTATAAAAGAAAGCATATTCATTGCTTGCCCAACACTACCTTGCCTGAAGAATTCAGAAGAATACAGCATTGGGAAGGAAAAAACATGGAAGTCTCAGTGTTTCCTGTGGAATTTCTTCAATCTCTGCCTCTTAAAGTTACTTCTTAAGAGGTTGCCTTAAAAACCAGCAGTGGTGTCATCATGTCTTTTAAGGGTGCTTATCTTGGTGATCATTGGAATATGCACATAAAAGGAAGGCTTTCATAGCAATCAGTTAAGACATTCTGAACAAAGACAGTTTTTAAATAGCTTTGAGACATTGGTGATTCTATACTTGTAAATTCCAGACTTGAATCTCACATACTTACTGTTTATACTTGGGGGCACACACCACAGCTATGGATTCAGGGAGCACCATTTGATATCCAAAATATGTGTGCAGTTCTGCACTTGACCAGAAGGCTGTCTGGGTTAGATGGGTCTGAGAAGCAAAAGAAGCCAAGAATTCTAAGTTAGCCCAGCCAGCTATGCTTGATTCACCAAGGAAGGCAGGCGCAAGGAGCATTAACAATCTGTTCTCTCCTGTGATTTCCAAAATCCTTGAATGTAGTCTGCCATCTGTCATTTGTAGCAGTAATATGGAACCATCTTCTTTGTCCTCCTAATTCATAATGTTCAAAATGTACTGCGTTTTTCTCATTTAGTGCCTTAGTTAGTGTTTTCATTCTTGTGAATCAACACCATGGTCAGTCCAACACTTATAAAGGATAACATTTAATTGAGGCTGGCTTATAGGTACTGAGGTTCAGTCTCTTATCATCATAGCAGAAAGTATGACAGCATTCAGGCAAACATGGTGCCTGATGAACACAGAGTTCTACATCTTGTTTGAAAGGCAAAAAGGAGAAGAATGTTTCACAGAAGAATGTCTCCTCCTCTCTCGAGGAGGAACTCAAAGTTCATGCCCAAAGTGACACACTTCCTCCAACAATGCCAATGCTAGTCCATCAAGGCCATACCCCACAATACCCTGCCTGGGACAGGAGTATTCCAACCACTACACTTACTTTTAGCTTGTCCCTCACTTAGGACAAGGCCCTTTTGGTCATCCACGCTTACATAAACCTGATGTCTAGACAGTAACTATTCCAAGTTTTGTCTTCACTTCTAACCCATCTCTGCTTCTTTCCTGACAACAACAGACTGATTGTTTCATCAATATTTCTGATGACTGCTTCAACAATTTTTTGGGGGGAATGCAGCTGTTTATATTGAATCCTGCCCCTGAGACCCATGGGATTTCTCCCTATGTGACAAGGAGCTACTTCTATCCTTCTGATGTGGTATAGTATTACTGTCATATGATCATACTATGTCTTTTTTTCATTACTTTTCTTCTTCCTTCACTGGGTCAGCATATGTAAAAATCCAGCAAACAATTGCTTGCATGAATGGTGATAAATCTTGCAGATGTTAAGCCCTGCAAGCCAGTTGTAAAAGTTACATTTCTACCCATTGCAATTGAATCACTCTTAGAATGGAAGCGGTGCACATGTAAAATGGAGGAAGACATGGTGAGAGCAAGAGGGGTTTCAATCTTTGAGGGAGAAAGTGAGAAATTTCGAGCAGGCTTCTAGCAGATTCTCGTTTCTTTCTCTAAGTTGTGTATGAACATAGATTCTTCCTCCATGAGCCATTAAACAACTGTGTTTATGTATGTATACTCACACCTAAGCTATCATTTAAAACATCAAGCCTTTGGAAATCTAATGTGAAATCAAAGAAAAATTAAAAGAAAAAAAACAATAAACAAGAAGAACCATGTCCAAACTATTTCACAGGTCCTATATGACAGTAATCCATCAACCCATTCCAAAAGAGCAGCCTTCTCACTTCAAATTCCCCTAGATTCTAGGGCCTAGATGCCAGCTTCAGTATGACAGTTATAACAGAATCCACAATGGCCACTTTCTCATCAAGTGCCTTCTGTTTTGAGGCACAATATTACTGTTTTGTCAACATGGCACCAAATTCACCAACTTTCAGTCTATCCTCCTGAATGCTGGGGGTCTAGGAGAGGGACAGTATACCCAGTTTTTGATGACATTATTGAACATTGCAGTCTCTGTACAGCATGGATTAAAATATCCCCAGAACTCCAGCAGGTTCCATCCTGAATTCCTGCTTCCTGTGTCCCCATCCTGTGGCTTCGGTGAACCTCATATCCAGTGCCCTTTCAGCCTTGTTGCTCCTTCATCCCCACTGTGTTCCCTGATTTCCTCATTAGACATTTACCTAAGGTGCCAGGAATTGTTTCTCTTGCAGCCAGTTCTCCATATTTACTGAGCTCATGAGCTACCTGCATGTTTAACTGCCTCAGGTCCCTCTCTAGCCTTCTCACAACATCCTCCCAATGTTGATGTTGTAATATTTCACAGGTGCCTTCAATTCCACTTTATAACTGCATCTCACTTTCAAGTTCTGTCCTCTTCTACAAACCCTATTCATGTTTATGAGATAAACACTGGCTCCTCCATGATCCCAACTGAAATCCTGCCCTGTCTCAGACTCCTCAAACTCTATCCCTATTCCCTGGATATCTGAAATCCCCTGATCAGTCCTACACACACACACACACACACACACACACACACACACACACACACACAAAAGACTATCACCCTCTTATCATCATTCCATGGTATCAGCTCCCAAACCTCACCTGACTTTCCCTAACCAAGCAGCTTTGCATCTCCTTCATTTTAGGTTCTAGAGTATGGCTTTGATCACACCATAATTTTGCTCAGAATAACCCACAGAGTTTTCCCTCTACTCAAAATGGCCACTGTTTTTCCAGGCCATCCAAGACAAGGGATGCCATGGTTCTAATGGCTGATATCAACACATATCAGGCATTCTTTTCCAATACATACCATAAATCCTAGCCAACAGCAATGCTCACCGATACAGGAGGTCAGTGTATCACTCTTCAATGCTATCTACCTCCCCTATAAAATCAAGAGATGTATGCTGTGCATGTGCAAATACTTGAAAACCTAGCATGTAGGATCTCTTTGTTGGGCACAGAGGATGTACTTCTTCATAAATTCAAAACACAACCATTAGAAAGGACACTCTTGGCTTACTTAAGTTTCATTTCTACATCTTTTAGGTATGTGGTCTGTACAGACTGTTTTAATACATCCTGCTAAGCAACCATTCTCCATGCAGATTCGTATCAAGTTGGAACATTGAAGAATTACTCCAAGTAAGACATAAAATACAAGGAGCTGTAAAAGTACTAGGAAATGCTCCTTTCACTTGAACTGCTCACTGTTGACTGTATATGGTCAGTGATGAAGATCTGGAAAGGATTGACTCTGTGCAGAGCACTATTTAGGCTGGCTGTTTCTAAGAGAGAGACAAGAGGTTCTCCAGTTACCGAGTTCCATTTGCTTACATGAATCCATCCTAATGTAAGAAACCCCAGTTCTTCTTATATGAGGAACTGATAATCCTTATAGCAATAATCTTGGGCTCCTTTCTGGAGAGGAATGATGATATGGGTAACATGATATTCCCCTTCAACCTACCAGGAGAAAACAACTTGTCACAACTCTTTGAGGACTCAGACCCATTCTCTCACACACACATGACCCAGACCACACCAGTGCATGCATCTCATTGTTCCTACTCTCTTTAGTGCTTCAAAACCTTGGGTGCTATTGTGCTTTGTTGAGATACAGTCAAAAGGAAAAGATGTTGAGTAGAATCAGAGATATTCATCCTGACACCTCCTGGTCCTAGGCTCTTTCCTGTAGCAGTGAGCAGGTCTGCTCAGGTGTCCTGAGGTGTCTTGATAATTTATACTCCAAAGCTTACCAGTGTAGGTACTAAGTCAAGGACCCAAAAGCAATTGTGTTTCCTTTTCTCTTTGCAACTAGGTACCATGTCTCTATTCCTGCTTTATGCCTCCCTGGCTGCCTTATGCTTTCGGTCTGCCTTCTTTATCCTTTAAGTAATATGGCACTCAGACTGTGGAGCTGATTTGAGCTTGTAGGAAGCCTTCAGGCTCATTGTGTGAGTGACTAGAATTATTGGCTCTAGCCCCCAACTAGAATGAAAATTTCTAATTATAGTGTTGAACCACATTGTTCATTTCCATGTACTCTGAAAAGCAAACAAATACAGTCATCAAATTCAAGATGGCCAGTCCTTGTCACCCACAGTTCCCTCTGGAGGGCGATGTGTGTGGATATATGCCCTAGATATGTTCCCTGACAGTCATGGAAAAACAAGGGGGAAGAAACGGCCTAAGATCAGGAGAAGTGTTCATATCTTTACCAAGGCTCCATGTAACACCCCACATTTCTTGATTCCTCTCTTAGTGTTCTTCCTTTCTGAGGTGAGGAATTTCTCACATACATCCTGAGGGAGGACCATCAGGTGCAGGTCTCTTCCCTTCTGAACTCTAATGAAAAATTTAGAGAAGTCTGAGGTGACAGGGCCTGGTATCTCTGAGCAGCACTCAGTCAGTCAGCCTGGGAGAGAAATTCAAAGTCATTGGGATTCTTTCCTTCATTCTGCTCCTGATAATTGGCAGGAAGTTTTACTCTAGGTTCTGGCTATTGGTGTCTGGGAGATGGGGCCTTGGACTTTACTGTCAGCTTAAGTGGATAGAGCAATGTTTCTGGATGTGAATCTGAGATGATTATAAAATTTCTATGTGTGTGGAGGGATTCATTGGACAAAGTCTTCTAACTGAGGTATGGACCATATGCCTCCAGGGATCTAAACAGTCAGAGAATAGGAAAACTTCTGCTGTGTTTCCCCAGGCAGAGATATGTCTCCTCTATTCTTAGTTCATATCTCCAGATATTTTGGCCTCTGGATTCTAAGATCTGGACATGTGTTTTCCTGTGTCCTGCTGGGATTTTCCTTAGGCAGAGTCTCACACAAGTGATTTACAAGGGATTTCCTGTGACTTCCAGACATAGAATCAAACTGCAAGTATTTCATAGAATCCTCCTTTAAGAAGCCAGCTGTGGGCATGCTCAATCATATGGAGAATTTACACTAGAGCTGTGAGCCTGTGAGAAACCCCAACAGATAATAAGAGGTTGCGTACAGCAGAAAGCCAGTCTATTCTCAAGATCAGACCATCAGGGTATATCCACAATAGTATAGTATTGTAGGGAAAAGAGAGACCCTTGTGGCCTCAGAACTTCAAGGCAAGCTCAGAAGTTTTCTTTCTTGCCATCAACATACAGACACATCCAGAAATATTTCTATGTCTACTCAAGCTGACAAGACAGTTAGATTGTCAAGACTGAAAAAAGAAACACTCATCACAGTAGGTTCTATGACCACAGCATAGTGAGTTGATCCCTGGTAGCAAAATACTGAATACATGGCTGGAGATTGAGTATTCTCTGTGGGGTCCAGTGCTCCAGACTTGAGACACCTGTCCAGCATCTATGTGTTACCTTACTTATGAGCTTCAGTTGAACTCCTGTGTGACTGACCCAGAAGAAATTTGAACTACTTCTACACAAGGCTTGTCCAAGTCAGAAACCTGTGGTAACTCACCTGGCCTTTTCAAGGTGCGTGCTTCTGCAGCCTCTTTGGAAGCTGCTGATGTGGCTGGGGCTGCTTCTTCACAGGCTTCCTTTCCTGAAGACACCACTGGTGGGCTGAAGGTCCTTGTTGTTACTGAAGAAGGCTGAGCTTCCTTTTATGCTAATGGTGCTCCAGGGCTCTCCTCCCCAAAGTTGTTTCCTTCAGGACCATCCATTTTTCCAAATGGGTAGAAAGCCCATTTGAATAATCCCGATGTTACTAGAATATTTCTTATCTCCTCCCAGAAGGCTGCTGTGTGGTAAAGTTCCTCTTTGTCCTTCTTCTGTAGGAAGGGGAAATTATTTAGGCCACTGCTTTAAATCTTACAAGCAAATTCTTGTCAGCCCAGATATTAACCAAATGTAGTTCTATTAAAGTCTGACATCTTAGTCTAGGACCTGTATCCCTGGTGTGTTTGAAAATCCATTCTTCTACTTTACTCATTTCCTGTTTTCAGTAAAGCTAGGTCTGAGTCTTCTCAGTATGCCACTCCAGTGTGTGTGTGTGTGTGTGTGTGTGTGTGTGTGTCTTTGCTTCATATGCACATTGCATGTGGAGCCCTTTTATTAAATAACACACTCCACTGACACAGCACAAGACAGTCCTGGGAACAGACTTAGTAGGTGACACAGAGTTTTCCTCTCTCCATGCTTCTCACACTGACTTTCTCTGCCAAGTAGCTTAGATATTCTTCCAAGTATTCCTTTAGTAATTCCCTTTTCAGGTCCTCATCTCTCCTAAAAACTTGTTTTGTCCTCTGCAATACCAAACCAAAATGGATAATTAGAACAGTTCTAATGTCAGCAAAAAGACAAAGAAAATGAGTTAGCAGGGCAGCAGTATCTCACTCGTGACCTGAACGCCATTCCCTGACATCCCCTGCTTTGTACTGAAATCCTGAAGGAGAATTTTCCTCCATTCCATCTAGTGTCATCATCTATGGCTTTTCTGTGAGTAGCCTTGTACTACTCTTTAGATTTTTGGTCACCCACATTGAGAATGAAAACCTACCTTGAGGATATTTGATCTTCTAAAATTCTCTAAAATCTCTTGGTACTTTTTTTTCTGTGGGGATTTTTCTACATAGCGTCTTAACAGAATAGAACAGAGAGAAAGCTGTGCAGAGAAAATTATGTGTCTAAATGAGGACCTAAGGAAATTTGGCCTCTGTATACTTGGTTTCACATGTTTCTCATATTTAAAAAGGTGCACGCTGACATCCCACATCCATTTCCATCCCTTGGCCAGGAAAGAGAATATCCACAGTCTTCCATTAAAATGGCACATTCAGCAAACATTCAACTGTCAATTGGCATTGCTAAAGTGGCCTAGTGCCACTCTCACCTCAGCACTCAGGAGGAACCAGATGGACCCACAGAAATTTGAGGAAACTGGTTGTCCTCATAAATTTGAAACTAGAAAATAAAGAGTGTTCACAGTCTTCCATTCCCAATCACAATATGAATCTTTGTCCACATAGAAGGTTTGTTTATTGCTTACCAGGAGTGCACAACCTCATCAGATGTCATCCGGTAATGACTAGACACCGAAGGTTCTTAGTTCCTGGAGGTACTGTGCTGTTGGCACCTAGTCAGATGATACACTGAAAGATGCTGGTGAACTGCTTCAACCCTCAAGTCTGTCCAAGATTCAAAACTGATTCACAAACCTGTCAGAAATTCTGCTTAAGAAGAGGATATGACCATAAACTCAGTCTAAGAAACTGATGTCTGGGTAATTATATGACACCTTAGTAAGAGTGATTTATTTTTGGAAAAGAGAAGAAATAATGGGAGATTTACTATGATCTCAAGAGAATGCCTTTATTTTGCTGGAAAGCACCAGTGGAAACCCAAGAAAAACCTTGTTCTAGGAGTTATAAAAGAAGGATAATGCAAACTGTGGTACCTGAGCTCATCTGTAAACCTGAACTTTATCTTTGTAGACAAGGAAGTGTTATATCTGCTCATCACACAGTCTTCAGAAGTTCAATAAAATCATGTCCAGAAAACCCCTCCCCAGTGCCTGAGCTCCTCAGAGTCACGTGTATCTCCTTATATTCTGTTTCACAACTCAGGACCTGTTATGGTTGGTGAGACTTTTCTATCACCCCCTTACTATAGGTAAAGCACACTTGTCAGTCACTGAGGCTGTAATAGTTATTTCCTGGTGACAGCTCTGCTTTCTACTTTTTATTCTGCCTACCCAATATGATAACCAGTTTGAAAAAAGCTTAACTGTGCTTAACAACACTGATGCCAAGTAGTCCACAATCCTCTGGTGACTGTGGAGCTATAGGAACCCCTACCTCTCTCCTGTGGAATTCACTGAGCTTGGCCACCCATCAGAGACAAGCCAGTGACTTCTTGAGAGGAGATCTGGAAATCTAAACACCTACCAGGTCAGATACACCCTGCTTTCTGGCCCCCTTTTCTTCCACTATGATCTGGACCATGTGTGCACAGGTTCAAGAACTAAGTCTACTACCAATAATATTCCTTACTCATCATACCACCACCTTTAGTCCTCATGTCTTTGAATTGCAAGAAAAAGCCTGTGTGTGAGCTGCCAGAAATCTGATAAAGAGATGACAGCCTCAAGTTCTATAGCTTTCAGCCAAGGAGAGAACCCTGAATAGAACAGCAGGATGAACAAGGGTAGAGTTTCAGGAAAGGATTAGAAACTGCAGGTTCTCATGTGAGGAATTTGTGATGGAGCACAAAGACGGCTTTTCCTTGTCCACATTTATCTAGGTCGGCTGCCATTTTGAAGAAGTTTTTCCTAAGGCTCATGTAAGAAGCCAACAAATAATTGTTGTTGATTTCAATGTTCTGCTCTAGCGCACTTAAGATTTGGAATCTCTCTTGTGGAGGTAGAGTGTCATTATGATGTCTGAGGATGTTCTCAGACAGAAAAAAAAGACAGGAAAGATCAAAACCATTGGTCAGGCCTGCTGTCATTCCAGATCTCTAGCGCACATGCACATGCATGCACATAAACACACACACAAACACACACACAAACACATACACATAGTTCTGTGCATCTGTATTGCTGCATGTTTGTGTTGGATTCACAGATCTCTTTTGCTAAAGAAATTGGAGTGGATAGAACCTCACATGTGGTGATTGAGTTTTATGAATTTGGTAAATAATCCCACCATGGGATTTCCTTATTATGGTAATCAAGTGGTAGGCTTGGGATTGGGATGTCTGTCCCCATTAAACATGTAATGCACAAGAGCTTTCAGGGAATGTTCAACTTTAGGAGCTGTCTTACAAATAGCCTATTTATTGAAGTGAGAACCAGTAAACTTCACATAGTTATGAGTGGTTCTGTACACATAAAAGCGTAATGCATTTTCATGACCATGAGGAAGGAAAACTCAGTTTCTGCTGTCTAAGAAGTTCAGAGGAATGGATACAGAAAATGTGTTACATTTACACAATGGAGTCCTACTCAACTATTAAAAAGAATGAATTCATGAAATTCTTAGGCAAGTGGTTGGAACTTGAAAATATCATCCTGAGTGAGGTAACCAATCACAAAGAAAACACACAGTAATCACTTGCTGATAAATGGATATGAGCCCAAAAGCTCAGAACACCCAAGATACAACTCACAGACCACATGAAGCTCAAGAAAGAGTAATACCAAAGTGTGGGTACATTGATCCTTCTTGAAAGCTGGATCAACACACGATGGCTTACAACCAACTGATAGACTGAGCTTAGGTTCCTCAAAGGAGTAGCTAGAGAAATGACCCAAAGAGCTGAAGAGATTTTCAGTTCCACAGGAGGAACAAGTACCAACCAGTATCCCCAGAGCTCCCAAAGACTAAAACACCAAACAAAGAGAACCCATGGCTCCAGCTACTCATGTAGCAGAGGATGGCTATTTCAGACATCAATGAGAGGAGAGGCCATTGCTCCTATGAAGGCTTGATGCCCCAGTGTAGGGGAATGCCAGGTCAGGAAAGTGTGTGGGGGATTGTTGGTAAACGGGGAGAGGAAATGGGATAGGGGATTTTTTGGAGGAGTAACAAGGAAAGGTAATAACATTTGAAATCTAAATAAAGGAAATAGATACTAACAAACAGAAAACAAACAAACAAAAATGTTCAGAACCTAATCCCGAGAATCCTCAGTAGGCAATAAAACAGTTGAGTAATCTGAGCACTTTGAATCACAGCATTGTGCATGATTTTCTTGGGTCAGAGTGAGCACAGAGTGCAATGCAGTCTAAAGACTAACTGATAAGGGCATTGACCTGTGTTATCTAATCCCAGTGGCAATATAAAGAAAAAGTGATATATGTCCACTTGGGTGAAAACATTTGAGAATCATTAGTATAAACACAAAATGACATTTATATTTTAAATTTGTCTCTCATAATTCCATGTAAATTACCTTCATTTGTAACTGCATTGAGACATATCATATTTGTTGTTCCAGTAGAGAAAGATCCTTTCTTCTGTAGAATCCGTTGGTCTGAGTGCCTATGTATCACTAGGTTCCCACCTGTCACAAGATAAACAAGAAGCTAGGAAAGGAGATCCTTTCCTTCCCTGGGAATTAACGTTATATTGCATTAATGTGGACATACTTCCCAGGGAGGATGTGGATGTGACAGGTGAAGGGAAGATCAAGATTAATCTTTCAGTCATTTTTATCTCAGATAAATCCCTGTGCAGGATTAGATGTAAAAGGACTTCAACCTGATTGCTGAGAAAGTCTCAAACCTCCTCTCTCAACACTGCTGTTGCCATTGGTCTCTGAGATCTCACTAGATCACCCATTTAGTTGTTCTTGTAGGATCATAGGATCTTTCAGTGCATCCCTCCAAAGATTTCTAAGTTTGGCTTATAATTCAGTGCCAATAATAATCTGTCATAGGATATGATGTATTACTGAGAAAATAGATATTATGGCTTATATTGAGCTGTTGAGTAACTGTAGTTAAAAATGTCTCATACATTTATTATAAAATACTTTAAGTGTCTTAACACAAACCAATGACAAATGGTTGAAGTAATTGATTTGCTAATTAAGCTGATTTCAAGATTCCATAATGTATAAATTTGTTAACTCTTAATATTGTATCTGCCTAATGTTTGGAATTGATAATTTTCATTTAAAATATTTTTTAAAAAATTAATATTGAAGTATGAGTATCAAAAATTCTAATTTTATACTTTTGATATTCAAAAGTGTATCAAGAAATCATTCAAGGATAACTGAGATATTTTAAATAAATTCTGTTATGTATGTTGATACATTTTATTTCATTGTTCTTCAGATAATTGGCAGTTATACCCATTCTATTACTTGTCTCTTCGAAACATTGCAGCTGTAAACATATATGTTCAAGTATTCCTGTGAAATTATTTTGACAACAGTTCTCTGGCCTTTTGGCCAGGAATTGCAGCTAATGAGAATTTCTTCCTGGGATAATTAATTTCCCTGAGCACTCTCTTTTCAATTAAAGTTGAAGAAAAGTATATAAAAATAAATAGGGACTGTTAAATACGTTTTGATGATTTATACACCTTCAAGTTGACTTGAATCATCTAAGAAATCGTAGAAGCATATTTCTGGTTGTATGTGTTAGAGACTTTCCAGGTGGGATTAACAGATGCAGGTGCTCCACTCTGGATGTGGGAACTGTGTGTCCCTTGACCTGGAAGCTGAGGTTGAATAAACAAAGTAGCAAAGAAGATGGCCACCAGAGAAGTACACCCCTTCTTCTTTTTTGCCTTTCTGCAAGGCTAAAATGCTGTGCTCCAGCATGCTCTACTCCCAGCCATGGTGAACAGAATCTTCCTCCTATTGGAATGCAAACCCCTATAGCTCCTTGGAACCTTTCTCTAACTCCTCTATTGGGGACTCTTTGCTCAGTTCAATGGTTGGCTGAGAGAATCCCCCTCTGTATGTGTAAGGTACTGGCAAGGCCTCTCATGAGACTGCTATATCAGGCTCCTGTCAGCTAGCACTGTTGTCATGCACAATAGTGTCTGGGTTTGGTAACTGTATATGGGATAGATTCCTATTTGAGTGCAGTCCCTGTAAGGTCATTCCTTCCTTCTCTGCTTGACACTTTGTTTCTATATTTCCTCCCATGAGTATTTAGTACCCCTTTGAGAAGGATCTAGACTAAAGGGGTCTGGAAGGATGTACCAAGTTGACCAGTGAAAGACACAAAAATGAACTAGAGCAGCTACATCAGTTTCAGACAAAGTAGGTGTCATTTATATAATAACATGTCATTACTTAAATAGGGTTTGTAACATACATGCTTTTCTTACATTTTGAAGGTTTACAGTTCCATGATGGAGTCACTGGAAGTGTTGAGTTCACGATCTCACTTATGCATGGCAGCTTCTTGCTGTCTTTCTACAACCATGAAACGAGTTCCTTGTCCCTATCTGGACTGTTATTGAAGGGAAAGTGACCTAGAAGTGACATCACTGCTGGAATCCCAGCTCTCCCCTGGCAGGCTGTGCTCAGAGGGCAATGAAACCACCCAGCTCCAGGGTGCAGATGGTGAGTGGAAGGATCCTTTCCCAGATGCTCTACTCATCTTATGTCCTGTTACTCTCCCACAGTTCTTATTTTAGATTCGCTGTCTTTATGCATTTGTTACCCTATGTTCTAACAAGGACTCTTGGAAAGGCTCCTATTGTCCCACCATTATAGTACTTTGAACTTTTAACCAGAAGTTATCTGTGATCCCAATATGAAATACAATTCTCAACATCCATTCACAAGTAATATTAGACAGTAGTGTGGGCCAACTGCATTTCTTTTTTTTAAGAAGTTGTATTTTATTTCATTATAAGTAAAAAGCAAATTTCCAGTAATTATTGTTAAAATATAATATATATATATATATGTGTGTGTGTGTGTGTGTGTGTGTGTGTGTGTGTGTAATTTGAAATTGATTGACTAGATTGCAACATTGAAAGATTATATATACCATAACCACAAAAAATATATAAAAACTTTGGTAGAAGTAAAAAAAAATCATGATTGCTTGAGTTAAGAACATACTGGTAGAGAAGGAAAACCCTCCTACTTTGTGACATATTTGCATATGTATTTAATTGGACTATAAAGGTGTTAGAAAGTGAAGGAAATAACCATATATTTGTAGGGTTTTTTTTGATATTTCTTTTTTTTAATTTTTTAAATACATTTTAGTCGATATATTTTTATTTACATTTTAAATTATTTTCTCTTTTCTGGCCCCCCACTCCCCAAAAGTCCCATAAGCCCCCTTCCCTCCCCCCGTTCTCCTACAAGTATGAAGTTTTTATTGCCTGTTGACATTTCTGTGATCTGACGTGTTTGTCACTACTTATAGTATTACCCTCTCACTCAAAATCAGCCTGCAGCTACATGCTTTCCAGAAGCAGTCTGTTCTGCCCAGCTGCTCTAAAAATCAATCTGTCTATAAAAAGCCAGCCTTGCTAAGGGTAATGCCTGCATAGGTATTTCTTTCCCAAGCTGAATGAGAGAACACAGGCTTTCAGTGTCCAATTCTTTAAAGAAAGTAAATATACACATAATAGAAGCTCCAAATGCATCATTATTTACATTTTTATATTTTATATTTTTACCATTTTAAAAGATACAAGGGCATCATTAATTGAATATACATTATGTTCTGGAACTTTCCCCCTGTGCCCATGTCCTCAAGGATCTTTCCCAGTTTCTCTTGAATATGTTGGGGAAAATGCAAAGACAGAAAATCAGACATTATGCTGGCAGAGAGACAGAGATACATACAGAATGTCCAACAGACAGGCAGACACACACACACAGAGAAAAGAGAAAGAGACAGAGAGAGCAAGATAGAAAGAGAGAGACAGAGACAGAGAGAGAGAGAGAGACAGTGCGAAAGAGTAGCACCCAACTCCATATGAGATTTCTCCATTAAATACCCCTCCTCAGAGCTCAGGGAATCCTGAAGTAGAAAAATAAGAATAAATAATATACTTTCCATAGGATAGACTAGACACAAGGAGAACAAAGCCTTCTAAGTCAACTGATCAAAACTTATTTGTATACACAGACACCGAGGCAGCAAACATAGGGTGTACTGGGGTGTACAAAGTCTTCCCAAAACCTATCTTACACTTGAGTATTTTTATGAGAATCCTAAATGAGTAAAAATATGTCTCAGTTTCTTGTGTCTTCTCTTGAGCTCTTTTCTTCTATTGGTTTGCCAAGTCTTACTTTGTTGAGGTTTTCAGTGTGGTAGCCTAAGTTTCATTCTTAAATTCAATATACAGATCTAAAAGAAACCACCTTCCTGAAATTATCTGCTGACTTCCAAACTTTTATCCCTTTACTGATCAATATTGAACACACAAACAAACAAACAAACAAACAAATGTTAAGTATCTTAGATGAGGTTTAGAGAGATGCTTTAGTGATTACAAGCATTTTCTGCTCTTGCAGAAGACCCTACTGAAGTTCTGGTACCTCATAAGCTGGCTCCCAACAATGAAAGTGGAAGGTAACATAAAGCAACATCTGAAATTGTCTTCTGACCTCCATATTTGCATGCTGTGTGCACATATCCTCCCATTGTTCAGGTGACATTCCTTACTGTATATGAAGGTGCATCTCTATATTTTCAATTGTTGAATCTGTACTGATAAAGACCTAAGTGATGGCAGGAGTTTGATACTGTCATTTCTGAACCATCACTGTGTTTTAGATTTTACATTTTGCTGATTTAAATTTTGCTGTTTTGCTCAAAACATGAATGTCATTGTCCGGTGACAATCCAAGAGATATTCTGGTACTGCCTTATTGCTGATTGCTAATTATAAATATCTGACAGCCAATAGTCAGGTCAAAACTACTGGGGTTGACCAGGGCAGTAGACAACAGAGGGGACAAAAGCAGATGCAGGAGTATGAAAAGATACTGATGGAAACAGAAGATAGGGAACAGAGCAGTAAACAGCAAGACCCAATTGCATAGGTAGATTGTTGTACAACTTGAAGTTTAAATGAGCTATCCCATCAAAATGCCTACAGCTTTGACCAATACAGAAATCTATGTTTTAGTTCTCCTGTAAGCTGCTCTGTGAAGAGCCCTGCTTTCATCTATGCTTACAACAATACATACCTGCAAAACAATATGTGATGCAGCTTCTTGTGTGTATGGATGATTAAACTGATAGACAGTTTCATGGTTTCCTACATAGAGGAATCCAGAGAAGCTTCCATCCCTCTTCCAAACACAATGGTCCTTCCTGCCTGACAAGTGTAGCCCAGCCTTCTCACATCTCTCTTTTGAACAAATACCCTTTGAGCCTTGGTAACAGGCTCTCAGGGCAGCAATAGAGCCCTGAGATCAAAGTCTTTGGTTTATTACTCGTGCTGTATGCATAGAGGCAGAGAAGGCACACACAGAACTAAGTACACATGTATGAATGCTCACATATACAAGCTTAATCTCTCACTCATGGAGACCCTCATCTCTGTACATACTCATGTATCACATACAATTGGAGAAACCTGTGACAGAGAAGCACATGTAGACACACATACTTCAAAGGGTTTTTTACAACTCTATAGCCATTTAATCTATTGTACACTTGAGAAACTCCCCTGAGCCAGCAAGAAACTGGACTTGTATGTTAGTTCATGATAACTGTGGCATCTACTGCTTCCTTCTTTTCCTGGACTTCTATCAACCACTGTCCAATCATGTTCTCTTTCAGATATCTCTGGATAAAATAGCTAAGGGTCCTGGAAAGCAAACTGCATGACAAGTGTGGTTGCCAATCTTTCAGCCTGGTATATCTATCAAGAAAGCCATGTCACAGATGGAGGTAGATGCATAGTGCTCTCACAAGGCAGAGAGGGGAGAGGCATTCAACAGAAAGCAACAGGCATGCCACTTACTTCATTCAGCTTAGAATCTCTGTCTCCTCAGTTGGCTCCAGTCAGTCTGTGGAAAACTTCATCCCTCTGCTCCCTCGGAATCTCTCTTGACCAATTAAAGGTAAGTTGTCTAAGAGATCACGGCAACACAGCTTGTGAGCAATGAGTATTTCTTTATGGTCACCTGTCCCTTTGCCTAACTGTGAAGTATCTTTTAGCCTCTTGTTCCTATATTGATGATTTGTGAGGTTTGGTTGTCCAGAACTTGAGTATGCTGTATTAGTAACTCAGGCCTAAATAGAACATCAACATCACTGTCACTCAAACCTCACTGAAGCTGAGGCAAGAAAATCATGTGGCCAGCTGGCCTTATATGGATATCCTACCTCAAAAAAATGCATGATTGTCATTCAGAAATGTCACTGTACCTGACACCTCATAGACTACAAATGACTCTTACTATGCTAACAGGAAAATGTCAGCAGCAAGGAGGATAAACTGCTCTGAGTTAATGAAATCACCTGAGAGGTTCTTTGCTTGTTGATGGAGAATCACCAAAATATCAGCACATCCCTCCTCTCCACTCTAGAATTGGCTTTACTTTTGATCAGGTCTAACTATGTAATCCAAACTACCTAGACATCTTGGTATATTTCTCCCTCTATCCCAAGAAGCAGGACTTGAGATGTAAGGCAGAATAGCATACTTTTTGTCTTCTGAGTGACTTACCTGATTAAACAATAGGAAAATTGGCAAATTTCCTACCTTCCATTATCTCCAACAGGTCTTTAACTTGTAGCCCCAAGGTCTCCCCAGAAAACACATTCAGAGTCTACAACATAAATACTATTATTCTTTCTCTGGTTCAAATTAAGGACAGCTTATCGCTGAATAGGAAGTCCATACACAACTGGTTAAAATATTCCATGTTCTCCTTCTCTTGCTGTCTTAGGTTTTTCAGGGACTTTAAGCTTCCCCTAGAACTCCACACTCTCTACTTACCCATGGGTTCTCTGCCAGATCCCCCACCTGACATCCCTTGAGGTACATGCATCAAGACTGAGGAAATCCAGGCAGGCTCTTGAGCACGTACATACTTATAGAGTTCTAGGTTTAAGGATTTCTATTTTTTCTCAGAAGACTTTGTGCATGTGAATTTTTGGTCTATATGTATGTATATGAATTCATTACTAGAGCCAAGGTTACCTGAGAAAATTAGAAATTGAGTAGAGAACTTATGAGCAAACATATGGGAGCTGAGATCAAATAGGATCCATATTGAATGATTTTTTTTTGGAATGAGCCATGTCTGGAGCCTCACGCTGTGTCTATAAATTAATTTCTACTCTACAGAGCATTGGAGAACAGAATGCTTTGTGTCCTCCTCATGTTTTGATCTAGGAACATTTACAAGTGTTTACCTGGCCCCTCAGCCTAGTCCTGTACTTATAGTACCACCTCACTTACAACTCTGCACTGGCTAGCAGCAAGTCGGTCTGGGGATTGGGTTGTGTCTATGTGTACAAGGCCAACTGTGATATGAAAAGACCTAATCTGTGTCTTCACTTAGACCAACAAACAAGGAGAGGTGAGAATCATAGGGAAGGATCTAATAGGAGAAGTGAAGAAAAAGTGTGTGTGTGGGACAGATGTGGACTGGAATGTAAGCATTGCAAAAAGGACACTTAGAGATTCACTTTCTGTACTCATCTAGGCACACACATGCAAAGGGACCAGTGGTAAGAAAACCTCATGCTGTAGTGATGGAACAGTTATCAGTGTGGCATCCTTATATGATGCATTTTTGAGTGCGGACTTGTGGAAATAATTGAGAGTTCATTAGTCTCAGATTGCAATGGTTAGTGAGACCCTGGCTGCTCTTGAGGATCCAATAGGAATCACCCTGTCCACAGGCTTCAATATCCCAGCTGGAGACCATGAATCTTAAGTTAAAGGGAGGACCCTCTGCAGTGAACACTTGCAGCTTGTTTCAGCTTGTTTTGATTGTGATCAAAAAATTCAGTCCCAGGAGTGAGAAACCCACCTTGTACTTTTATTCAGTGAACCCTGAAGCTACATAAACAATATAAGCTAGTACTACTTCTCTTGGTTACATACCAGGAGTAGATGGTAAGAACCTACTGTTGAAGAAACCACAGTTCAGTCTTGGTACATAGAGAAATGAACTGAGTCTGGCAGACGTCTGACTGTTGCCTTGCATTCTCTGTGAAGTGTGGTGCTGTACATGGGAGAAAAGTCATGTTCTGACCACTAGTGGATTTTATATGCTATTATTCTAACGTGCTTGGTAGGATATGCCTACAGATGCAATCATGACAGTCTTGCTATAACAGTAACCAACACTTTCTGGTTAAAATTTTGGCCATTAGACAAGATGGAATCCATACCGAGATCTTTAATCTGGTCCTAAACCCACACTTGGTACATAACAGATCATGAAAAGACACACTGCTGTCATTTTGGACATACTTTCAAACTGCTTCCTGAATGTGTTCATGTTCATAGATTAGTGCTACTTTTCCCAGAGGTCAGAGAAACTACTTTTGCAGGGGGATCTGTCAATGTATAGACTAATTTACTCTCATTTTAATTATGATTACTCTTATTGGTACTACTATTATTATTATTATTATTATTATTATTATTATCACTGTTATTATTATTTAGACGTATACCTATTTCCTTATTTACCTCAAGTTGCTGAGAGCAAATGTTAAGTGTTTGACCCCAAATGAGACATTTAAATCACACAAATACACACCAGACCTAAGTACTCAGAGGCCATGGTATAACATGACCTAGAAACATTATAAAAGTTGGAAGATGAGGAGGAGTGCTTTGAAAACATCTGTTCTGGACAGGATAAGCCATTGCACTCATAAATCCCAGGGGCTGTATTTACTTGCACTATACCTTTAAAAAGTGAAGTCCTTACAGCATTCTGTCATACATATTAAAGAAGCTCCTAGTCCAGCTTTATAAGAAGAGGTACTAATATCAAGTGTTTTCGGTATGAGGAGTCATATTTCTTTAGAGGTAGGGAGGAAAGAATTTGTCCAGCATCTGTGGGACACCACAAGGAAGACATGTAACACACCTGATTAAACACAGCAGGTTTTTTGTTTTGTTTTGTTTTAAATAGTACATGTGCCTTGGCTTTCAGGCACAAGGACCTTAGCACCATGCCTGACAAGCAGAGTTTGATCATGGAAACCAACATAGTAGTAGAAAATACCTGATGCCTTCAAGTGCTCCTGAACTCGAGAGAACCTCTAGCATATGTCCTCTAGAAGCAAAACAATAAGCACACATACAGAAACACACACACACACACAGAGAGAGAGAGAGAGAGAGAGAGAGAGAGAGAGAGAGAGAGAGAGAGAGAGAAACAGAGAGACAGAGAGAGACAGACACAGAGACACAGAGACACACAGAGAGAAAATAAATGTACATTTAAAGGAGACATGATAGTTAAAGAGATTTTTTAAATTGGATTCTGTGTAATTTGCGGGAAACATCAATATGTTGTGATTAGCTTCACTTCTGAACAGGGCCAAAGTCAGAAGCATTGACTAGAATAGTTAACCACCCACAGGTCATAGTGAGCTTCTTTCTGCCAGTATGCCACCAGCGGTGAGTTTGTCCTGCCATCTCTTGTTGAGGACCAGCAGTGAGTTTGTCCTGCCATCTCCTGTTGAGGACAGTATCTTTATGTGAGGTGGATGCAATTACTATTCTCATTGATTAGGTCATTAAGAATTCCGGGAAATCACATGCTGTAGGAACCATGTTCAGGTGAGCACATTACTCTGTGTAGGCCAGACAGATTTCCCTGGTGTATTGTCTTGTGTTTTGTGGCAAGATTGTTGAGTCAGTAGCATATCCATCAGGACAACTTGGTTGTAGGACTGGACAAACTGGAGCAGGTGACATGGTGTATGAGGAGTGGAGAAAGTCTTCCTCATCTTATTTATGTTCTATAAATGTGACAAATTCCACAGGGCTGTAGTCATCTTCTCTTGTCTTCCAGGGTTTGAGAGGTGGTCACTTTGTTACCAAAGTTCTTTTCACATCTGTGATGAACTGAAGATTGAATATGCAGTGAACATCACAGAACAAAGTCAGCACTTTAATGGTATAAGCCTGACACAGCATCCTCAAAGGTTCTTCAGGGAGCCTAGCAGAAACACACATCTCTAGGATATTTTCCATAAAATACAACTTTTTCAGTTTTCCATGATGTTGCAGTACCAGACTATAATAATCTCATGTAGGGAGACATCATATCATGCTGTTTTTACTAGAAACTAAATACTGGTGATTGACTCATGTCAGATTAAAGTCAATCCAAAAGCAACAAAGTTTCTATTTAGTCAGAAAATTCTTTTTAGTCTTCATTAATCCATTTCTCTCAGAGCAACATTCTGAGTAGATGAAAAAATGTAGGCTGATGTCTGGGACCTTTGAGGTGATTCCCTTCTGCAGTTGGTTAGTGAGTGTCGGAATTACAATCTCTCCCACATCCACCCTGTGACAGATGATGCAGACCAGTTTTGGGTATACTGAATCCTTACATACAATGTATGCTCATGGTTCATGGCCAAAAATATTGTCTTAACCTCTTAATATGATTTATAACAAAATCAATTTCTAATTGTTATGAAATCCTAATACACTATCCTATGTTTAAATAAACCTCATATAGAAAATATAGGTTTTCTTTTGGCCACCAAGCATAACCATCCAGACTGGTACACATATATGATGTAGATTAAACATTCAAGAGATAGAAGCAACATGTATAACACATTGAACATAACAGATATGTATACCACCCTACATACATATAACACATTCATATGTATAAAACACTCAGAGAGAGACATACATGTACACAAATGCTCACACACACACACACACACATTCTCTCTCTCTCTCTCTCTCTCTCTCTCTCTCTCTCTCTCTCTCTCTCTCTCTCTCTCTCACTCTCTCTCTCCCACAACTGAAGTGTTTGGGATTTGACTCATCACAAATCTGTGACAGTCACCATGATGTCCCAGGAGGTGACATGACTGCAATCCTGCAATTGGAGTAAAGGAAATGTGGATAAGTCATGGAAAACTCCGAATTTGAAACAACTTATACTTCTTATATTATATGAAAGGAAAGTCTCATGTGATCTAGGCTACACCATATATCCTAGAAAGCACAGAAGGATCTAGGTGTTATCCTCCTGACTCCTGCTTTCCCGAGCTATGTTATAGTCAAGCAGCAATTTGGCAGATTCCAGAAGTGGAAGTTCTGGAACTGAATCCAGGGCCTATAGTTTAAAACACAAACAATCTCACTGCAGAGCCCTGTCCCAAGCCTCTAATGTGAAAAAGCTCACTGTAGAGCAGTAGTTCTCATCTTAAAGGTGAGATTATCTTGTTGGTGGCAGCTATGGGAAAGGGGCTGGGACCCAGTACTCCTCCCTACTTCTCCTCATGATCAGAGTCTGTGTCACTATGTATCTTGACAGATATTTTACAGAGTCACTTGCAAAGTATTGCTTTATTAAAAGGATCAGTAAGTCCAGTGTAGTATTGGAGTCATTGTATAAATCAGATGATAAAATTTATCTAATAGTCTTTGAGGAATGCTTAAATATAGCATACAAAAACCTGAGGAGTACTTAGTCTGACTCAGTTTGGCTACATAATGTCAGATAGCTTTAAACTCATGATTCACCTGCTATACCTGTCCTGCTGTTGGCTTTGTCGATATGCTTTACATTGGCCAGAAATAGAAAGGATCATTACAACTTGGAACCTTGGGAGTAGATTTCCAGGTAATTTTTTATAATCATGGCAATCTCTTTCAACTTTGCAATACTTAACATTGTTATATTACAAGACAGAGCTATGTAGTTTAGAATACATCTGTTCAGATCTTCTTCCTCCCATCTAACTGAAAAAACCTTCTCTGCTTTTGATCCATGAGAGTACTCAACTGGGAAGAAGGGAGATGATAAAATGTGTAACAGAATCCACTGATCTTATACAGAAGCAGGCACTGCACAATCACCTGACTCCAGATCCAGGGCATCTGACAAACTCTTCTCAGCACTACAGGTGCTGAACCCACAGATAACAGGCTTAAACTGAAAATGGTATCTGCTTTCACAAGTCTACACAATGATGGTACAGAAAGAAACATAGAAATATACATGTTTTACAAAAGAAATCTTAAATTATATGAGGTCTTAATATTTTTTGTTATAATCAAGAGTATAATGCTATATATATACACACATACACATATATATTATGACACACATAAAGCACACATACGCAGAGACAGAGAGAGACAGACTGACTGAATGACTCTTGGAATTAGCAGTCTGATATAGGATCTAAGTTTAGTTTGGATCTCTGTGACTGAATTTCTGGTTCTTATATATTTTATGGGACAGGTTCTGGTCCTTTCACTATGTTGCTACATTTCCTTTGAATCTATACTCAATGGAAGAGCCCTGGCTGATATGCAATAAAGTGAAAGAATCTTGCTATCTGGGGCTGATCTGACACACAGAGATCTGATCATACTAAGTGTGTGACCAGAGAAAATAATATGGGAGAAGAAACTACCTCCCTAGAGAGTTAGAACCATACTCTTCCAGACAAACTTCCTGGCCAAAATTTGCATAATTAACCTATCTTGCATATTTTTCATTTGCATTCAGATCGCTGACTGGGAGTTAGTTAATGACTCTGATAAAGCATTAAATAAGCTAATGGATTTAATACTTTGTTCTTTTCCTCATGTTACTGGGGATGGAATTCAGAGCCTCAAGCATGCTGCTCTCACACTCTGACCCTGAAGTACACTCCAGTTTTGCTTCCTTAATCTTATCTTTATGTTATTAGTTACCCCAGATATCAGGTGTGAGGGACAGAAAGGACTAGCATCTCAGAGACAGTCAATGACTAGATTTCAAATATGAGAAAACTTATATCCACTGATACCTGCATCCTAGATATTTGGTTATTGTGAATTGTTAAGAAGAGGGTGGTGAAGATGAACTGCCAGGAGGGTAAGGAAAAAATGATGAACCCAATCAGCACTGTGTCCTGCCTGAATACACGGCCTTGATTACGTGTACAAAGATACATACACAGAAGAGAGCTGTGTCCTGTCTGTGGGCGTGCAACCCTCTCCGTGGACAATCGGATATTTCTTGTAGTCCAGTAGGTGTCAGTGTGAAAATTCCAATTCTGAAATGAGAAAAGGCAGACTTAGTTGCACACATTTGCCTCTAAGCCCAAGTTTCCTATGTCTCTCTTTTCCACCTTTCTCTCTAACTTTTTCATTTGTTTCTGTTTTCTTTTAGTCATTCTTCTCTTTTTTTCTTAGATGTCTCTTTTTTCTTAGATGTCTCTCCCTCTTTCTCTTTTACCATCTCATCTCTCTTAAAACCTCCCATCTCTCTTCTCATCTTCTTTGCACAATGTTTCTCTTCTATTTTAGTAACTGTGGACTATGTCCACCTATTGTAATTGATCATGGTCCATGCTGTCCTCCTCCTAGACCTTGACATCCATGTCCTAGTTTTAATTATCCTCTAGTTTCATAGTTTTTCTCCTTTCTTTTTTTCTTTGATGTCTTTCCCTCTGATCTTCCATCTACCCTTTCTTATTTATTTATTCACTTATTCATTCATTCACTTTCCTTCCTTTTGTCATACCCCTCTTTCTTCTCCTCTCTCATCTCTGAGTCTTTTCCTCTCTCCTCTGCGCCCTCCTCCTCTTGCATCTTTATCTATATAAACATCTCTGTCTCTATATCTCTGGATCCCTTTCTTGCATGATAATCTAAGTGGGCAAGGAAGTCAACAGTAGAAATATGTAGGAAGAACAATGTAGCAATGGGTTAGGTCTGTTTAAACCAATAAATTTGAGGGAGAAGGGACAAATTTCTAAAGCCAGAAATTTTGTTCCTGTAGCACATCAAGTCTACAAAAAATATTATAAAAGAAAGCAGGATGATTCATTGCTTGATCGATAGTACCTCTCCTGAAGAATTCAGAATAACACATCATTGGGAAATAAAAGACCTGAAACTCTTATACAATGTTTTCTGTGGAATTTCTCCAATCTCTGCTTCTTGAGGAAATTTCATGAGAGGTTGTCTTAGAAAACTAGCAGAGGTGTCATATTATCTTTTAAGAGTGGCTGGTGATCATTAGAATATGCACCTTAAAGGAAGGCTTTCATAGCAATCAGTTAAGACATTCTGTACATAGACAGTTTTTAAATAGTTTGGAGCCATTGACAATGTTGTAATTCTAAATTCCAGACTTGAATCTCACATACTTACTGTTTATACTTGGGAGCACATACCACAGCTATGGATTCAGGGAGCATCATTTGGTATGCAAAATGTATGTGTAGATCTACACTTGAAAGAAAGACTGTCTGGGTTGGATGGGTCTGAGAAGACAAAAGAAGTCAAGAATTGTAAATTAGCCCAGTCAACTATGCTTGATTCACCAAGGAAGGGAGGCCATGGATCATTAACAATCTGTTCTCTCCTGTGATTCCCAAAATCTCTCCATGCAGACCCACATCTGTCATGTGGAAAAGGAAAATTGAACCATCTGCCTTGCCCTGCTACATCATAAAGTTCAAAATGAACTGAGGAAAGGAAAAATCATGCAAAATTTAAATAAATAATATATCTAATAAAAAACACAGTAAAGGTGCTATGGGCATGGCCTAGTGCCTGCTTAGCATGGATAATAAAACATCATGAATCAAAAAGGAAGGTTTTCTCCTTTACTGCCTCTGTTTTCAATTTTGTGAATGGGCACCATGACCAATGCAACATTTATAAAGAATTTAATCAGGGCTCCTTACAGGTCCAGAACTTCAGTCCATTATCATCATAGCAGATAGCATGGCATCATCCTGGCAAACATGGTGCCAGATGAGCAGAGAGTTCTACATCTTGTTTGAAAAACAAACAGGAACATAAAATCTCACAGGAAGGAAGAAGGGTTTCAGAGTTCATGCCCAAAGTGACACACTTCCTCCAAGAATGAGACTCCTACTCCAACAAGGCCATACCCTCTATAATAGTGTCACTTCCTTTTGATCATCCATGCCTACTAAAGCCTGATGTCTAGACAGTAACTATTTCAAGTTTTGTCCTTCACTTCTAACCCATGTCTGCTTCCTTCCTGCCAACAGCACACTGATTAAATCATCATTTTTTCTGATGACTACTTCAACAATCTCTCTGGGAATGCAGCTGTTGACATTGAATCCTTCCTCTGAGACCCATGGGATTTCTCCCAATGTGAAGAGGAGCTACTACAGTCCTTCTGATGTGGTACTGTACTATTCACACGATCATACTATGACTCTTTCCTTTACTTCCCTCCCATTCTCACTGGGTCACCAGATGTAACTACCCATCAGACAAATACATGCATGAGTCCCCACTTACAGATAGTAATCTTACAGAGAGTAATAGTTGCAACCCAGTTAAAAAAGTTACATTTCTGCCCAATGAACGTGAAGTACTGCTAGAATTGAGGAGGTTCTCATATAAAATGGAGGAAGACATGGTGAGATCAAGAGAGGTTTCAATGTCAGAGGAAGGAAGGGAGAAATTTGGAGCAGGCTTTTAGCAAATTCTCATTTCTATCTCTAAGTTGTGTATGCATATAGATGCTTCCACCTTGAGCCCTTTAACAACTCTATTTATGTATGTACACTCACAACTATGCCATAATTTAAAACATCAAGCCTTTGACAACTAAAGTGAAATCAAAGAAAAATTGAAGAAAACAGCAAACAAGAAGATTCCATGTCCAAACCATCTCACAGGTCCTACATGTCAGTAATCTGCTAACCCATTCCCTAAGAGCACCCTCCTCAATTCAAATTCCCCTAGATTCTAGGTCCTAGATGCCAGCTTCAGTACAACCATTATGACAGACTCCATATTGGCCAATTCCTCATCAAGTGACTTTTAGTTTTGAGGCACAGCATTACTGTTCACTCAACTTGGCACCAAATTCACTACCTACAAGTATTATTGTCCTGAATGCTGGGGGTCCAGGAGTGTGACAGTACACCCAGATTTTATGACATTATTGAACATTGCAATCTCTGCCCACCATGACTTAGAAGGCATTAAGTCAATATCCTCAGAGCTCCAGCAGGTCAAATCCTGACGTCATTCTTCCTGCATCCCTGTTATGTGGCTTCTGAGAACATCATATCCAGTTCTCCTTCACCCTTGTTTCTTCTTCATCCCTATATACCTGCTTTCCTCATTAGACATTCATCTAATCTGCCAGGGAATTGTTTCTCTTGCAGCCAGTTCTCCCTATTTACCAGGTTCATGACCCACCTGCATGTGGCTCAGGTCCCTCTTTAGGTTTCTCACAGCATCCTCCCAATGTTGATGCAGTTGGAATATCTAACATGTGCCTTCAATTCCAAACAGTATAACTGAACCCTGCTGTCAAGGTCTGTCCTCTTCTACAGCCCTATTCATGTTTATGAGAGGAACACTTCTAACTCCATGAGTCCAATTGAATTCCTGCCCAGTCTGACTCCTCAGCCTCTACCCCTATTGCCTGGGTATCTGAATTAGCCTGATCCATCCTACACACAAACAAGACTATCACCTTCTCATCCTCATTCCATGGTATAAGCTCTCAAACCACACCTGACATTCCCTTCCCAAGGAGCCCTTCAACTCCTTAATTTTAACTTCTGGAGTATGGCATTGGTTACATCATTCTTTTGCTCAGGATAGACCAGAGTTTTCTCTCTACTCAAAATCACTCTCTATTTTCACATTCCATCCTAGACAAGGTATGCCATGGTTCTCTTTGGTGATATCAGTGCAGATCAGGCATTCGTTTCCAATACAAACCACGAATCCCAGACAACAGAAATGCTCACTGATGGATGCAAAAAATGTGGTATATCTACACAATGGAGTACTATTCAGCCATTAGAAACAATGAATTCATGAAATTCTTAGGCAAATGGATGGAGCTAGAGAATATCATACTAAGTGAGGTAACCCAGACTCAAAAGGTGAATCATGGTATGCACTCACTAATAAGTGGATATTAACCTAGAAAACTGGAATATCCAAAACATAATCCACACATCAAATGAGGTACAAGAAGAAAGGAGGAGTGGCCCCTGGTTCTGGAAAGACTCAGTGAAACAGTATTCAGCAAAACCAGAACGGGGAAGTGGGAAGGGGTGGGTGGGAGGACAGGGGAAGAGAAGGGGGCTTGCGGGACTTTCGGGGAGTGGGGGGGCTAGAAAAGGGGAAATCATTTGAAATGTAAATAAATTATATCGAATAATAAAAAAAAAGTGAAAAAAAAAAAAGAAATGCTCACTGATATAGGATCTCCACGTATCTCTCTCCAATATGACCCCCTCTCCCATAAACTTTTTGGGCACTTCTTCCCAAGTCATCATGTCACTTTACATGTGACAGCTCTTCCTGTGCAACCCTCACTGTCCTATATTTCTCACCTGAAGTATATTGTGCACTTTGTCTCATGTGACTTGGTGCTCATTTTTGTGTGATTTCCCTTTTGAGTCCCAAGCCACAAAAGGCCAATATCAGTTGGGCATAACATATTATTAAATTAGGCACAGCAGGAAGGATTTATACAATTGGAATGAAGAGCATCAGCACTTCCCAAGGTCTGAATAGAAGTTTTTTGATCTCACAAAAAACACAGGTAATCCTCCTCCTTGGGGCTTATATTTGTTGTTAGAAGAAATTTAATAGTTTTGTGAACTTCAGTCTTTGAAAATGACAGAATCATCCAAGGGACACTCTAGGCAAGTAAATGTGTTTTCTTGAAAGTCAAAAGATGTATGCTCTACATGTTCAAACACTTCAAAATCTTGCATGTAAGATCATTTTGGTGTACACAAAGGAAGTACTTCTTCATAAATAAAAAACACAATCATTAGAACATACTCTCTTGGTTTACTTAAGTTTCATTTCTATACCTTTTAGGTATATGGTTGTAGTGGCTATTCCTGGTTGTCAACTTGACTATATCTAGAATGAACTACAATCTAGAATTGGAAGGCTCACCTATGATCCTAATCTGGAGGCTCAGAGATATAAGTTTCTGACTTGGATCTTGGCATGGAGATCTTGAAGCATAGTGGCTATGAATTTTAGAAGATTAAGACAAGGAGATGTCCAAGTTCAAGATCATCTGGGATTAAAGGCATGGAGACACACGCCTTTAATCTGGGCCACACCCTCTGCTGGAGAACCACAGGCAAGTAATCTGGTCCACACCCTCTGTTGAAGACCTACAGCCTTTAATCTGGGCTACACCCTCTGCTGGAGATATATAAGGACATTGGAAGAAGGAAGGTTCACACACTCTTCCTATATTGCTTGTCTCTTGGGACTGAGCAACTGCTAGATCATTGGACTTCCATTCACAGCTGCTGCTGTCCATTTTGGGGGAGTTGGACAATAGACTGTAAGTCATTGACAAATTCCCTAACTAGATAGAGTTCTGTGACTCTAGAGAACCCAAACTAATACAATGGTCTATGTACATTTTCTCATATATCGTAGCAAGCTACCATTCTCCACGCAGTTTCACATGAAGTTGAAAGTTTGAACAATTACTCCTAGTAAGACATAAAATACAAAGAGCTATAAAAGTGCTAGGAAATGCTCCTTTGATTTGAAATGCACACTTGATTATATGTGCTCAGAGCCGATGATCTGGAATGAATTGACTCTGTGCACAGCAAGTTTTAGGTAGGCTGTTTCAAAGAAACAGAAAAGGAACCCTCATTCCCAGAGGTCCTTTTGCTTACATGTATCCATCCTAATGTAATAAGTCCTAGTCCTTCTTGAATAAAGAAGAGATCCTCCTCATGCTTTGCACAGCAATAATCTGGGTCTCCTTCCTGGACAGGAATGCGGATATGGCTGATGTGATATTCCTCTCCTACCTGCCAGGAGAAAACAACTTGTCACAACTCTTGGAGGTCTCAGACCCATTCTCTCAGACACACAATAGGCCCCAGACCAGACAGTACATAAATCTCATTTTTCTTTCTCACTTTGTGGTTTCAAATCCTTGGCTGCTCTTGTGCTTTGCTGAGATACAGTTAAAAAGGAACAGATGTTGAGTAGAAATGTAGATGTCCAGCTTGACACCTTTTGGTGTTAGGGTCTTTCCAGTAGCAGCCAGTAAGATTGCTCAGGAGTCTAGAGATGCCTAGGAAACTAATGCTCAAAAGCTTACCCAAGTAGATACTCAGACCAGGACTTAAAAGCCATTGATTTCTGGTTACAACGAGGCAACTTGTCTGTTTCCGTGACTTATGCCTGGCTGCCTGCATTTCTGCTTTCTGTCTGCATTCTTTTAACTTTAGGTAATATAGAACTCTGACACTGAGGGGCCCAGTGTTCCAGACTTGAGGCAACTGTCCAGCACCTATGCCTTATCTTACTGGTGAGCTTCAGTCTCACTCCTTTTTTCCTGACCCAGATGAAATTTGAACAACTTCTACACAAGGCTTGTCCAAGTGAGAAACCGATGATGACTCACCTGGCCATTCTAAGGTGCCAGTTTCTGCAGCCTCCTTGGCAGCTGATGATGTTGTTGGAGCTGCTTCATCACAGGCTTTCTTTTCTGAAGGCACTACTGTTGGGCTGAGGGTTCCAGTTGTTACTGAATAAGGCTGAGCTTCCTTTGATGAAATTGGTGGTCCAGCACCCACCTCCCCACCTTGTTTATTTTTCTTGAGAACCATACAGTTTTAGAAAAGGAAAGGAAGCCCATTTTGAAAATCGGGTTCTGATCTTTCTTTTTTCCTCCCACAATGATTCCTTCTTGGACAGTTCTTCTTCTTTCTTCTTCTGCAGGAAAGGAAAAGAATTTAGTTCACTACTTCATATTTTGGAAGAAGCTTCTTTTCAGCCCAGATATGAACAAAGTGTACTTCCCTTAAAGTCTGACATTTCAGCCTAGGGCCTGTATCCCTGGTGTTTTGGAAAATCCATTCTTCTACCTTACTATTTTCCTGTTTTAATAAAGTTAGGTCTCAGTCTTCTTAGTATGCCATGACATTGTATGTGTGTGTGTGTGCGTGCACGCGCATGTTCATGTGTGTTGATTGGATTACAGAGGGCATGTGGAGCCCTTTCATTGACTCACACACTTCAAAGACACTGCACAAGACAGTTCTGGGAACAGACTGTGTAGATGTCACACAGTCCTCCTATATCCATGCATCTCCTCACACTGACCTTTTTTGTCAAGCAAATGAGATTTTCTTCAGAGTATTGATTTATCAGGTCTCTCTTCCGGTCCTCAGCCCTCACAAAAATCTGTTTTGTTGTTTGCAATACAAAACCAAAATGGATAATTAGAAAAGTGCTAATGTCAGAAAAGAGAGAAAGAAAAGAAGTTGGCAGGGACAGCAGTATCTCGGGCATGACTTGGACCCCATTCCCAGCTATCCACTCTGTACAGAATTCTTAAAATAGCATTGCCCGCCCTTCCTTCTAGTGTCATCATCTGTGGCTTTTCTGTGAGCAGCTGTGTTCTGCTCTGGAGTTTTTGGTGAGCCACATTGAGAATGAAAACCTACCTTGAGAATATTTGATTTTTTATAAATCTCTAGAACCTCTTTGTAGTTTTTATTCACAGGGAGCTTTTCCACATAGAGTATAAAGGAATAGAGTGGAGAGACTAAGTTGTGCAGAGAAATTAAACTGTCTAAATGAGTCCATAAGGAAATTTTGATTCTGTGGTCAGTGCTTCAGAAGTTACTGGTGTTTAATAAGGCACACCCTGAGATCCCAGATCCATTTCCATTATTTAGACTGGAGAAAGACTATCAAAATTCTTCCATGAAACTGGCACATTCAGCAAACATTAGCTGTCAATAAGCATAGTTAAAGTGACACAGTGCCAGTTGGTCATTTCAACACCCAGGAGGCACCAGATAGATCCACAATCCTTGAGGAAACAGGATGGACTCCTGGACTTCATATTAGGAAATAAACACAGTGGTCTGAGTCTTTCATTCCCACTATTAATCTTTGCTCACATAACACTTTTGTTTATTGCTTCCTGGGAATGTACCACCTTACCTCAGACATCACTAGGTAATGAGAGGACATACTGAGGGTGCTCAGTTCTAGGTGGTGATGTTCCCTGGGTACCTAGTCTCATGATGCACTGAAAGATGCTAGTAAACTGCTTCAACTCTCATGTCTGTCCAAGATTCAAGATTCACTGCCTTGATATGACCAGAAACTCAGACTGGGAAACTGATGTATGGGAAAACATGTGACTCCTTGGTAAGAGAGATTTGTTATTGGAGAAGGGAAGAAATGAGAGTAGATTTATTATGATCTCAAGAAGATGCCTTCATTTTACTGGAAACCACCAGTGGAAAACCAAGAGAAACCCTGTTGTAGTATGTGTACAACAAAGGGAATGCAAACTGTGGTACCTCTACTCATCTGTAAATCTAAGCTCTCTAGTTGTGGAACAGTAATTGATATACCTACTAAACATTCAGTCTTCTGAAGATCAATTAAATCATGTCCAGAAAACCCCTCCCTATACTACACACAGACACACACACACACACACACACACACACACACACACTATATCTCCTTATATTCTGTTTCACAAAATTTAAGGCCAAATAGGATTGGTGAGACTTTTGCATTTTCCCCTTACTAAAGTCAAAGCACCCTTGTCACTGAGGCTGTAAGAACTATTTCATGGTGGCAGCTTTGCAATCTGTATTTTACTCTTCCTACGCAATATAATGAACAGTTTGGAGAAATTTCTAAGGATGGTTAACCACACTGAAGCCAGGTAGTCAACAGTCCTCTGGTGACTGTGGAGCTACAGGAATGCCTACCTCTCTCCCATAGAACTCAATAGGCGTGGGCACCCATCAAAGACAGTCCTGTGACTGTTTACATCAGGGAGATTTGAAAATCAAAAATAGCTATCAGTTCAGATACACACTGATTTTCAGCCCTCTTTTCTTCCACTATGAGCTGGACCTTGTGTACCATTATAGTTCCTCATTTATAATACCACCACATTTTGTCCTCATATCTTTAAATCACAAGAAAAAGTCTGTGTGGGTAGTGCCAGAAATCTGATGAAAATATAACATCCTCAAGTTCTATAGCTGTGAACAAAGAGGAAAACCCTGAATAGAAAAGCAGAATGAGCAAAAAAAGTTTTGGGGAAAAGGAGTATAAACTGCAGGTTCTCACGTGAGGAATTTGTGGTAGAGCACAAGGGCTGCTTCCTTTTGTCCACAGTGATCGAGGTCAGCTGCCATTTTGGAGAAGTGTTTGCTCAGGCTCATGTAAAATGCTAATGAATAATTCTTGTTGATTTCGATGTTCTGCCCAAGAGCACTTAACAGTTGGAGCCGCTCTTGGGGAAGAAGAGTGGCATTATCATGCCTGGCGATGTTCTAAGACAGAAAAAAAGACAGTAAACATCAAAACACTTTGTCTGGCATGCTGCCATTTCAGCTCTCTAGCACATTCATGCCTTTGCACACAAACACACACACACACACACACACACACACACAATTGTGTATGTATATCTGTGTCAGATTCACAAACCTCTCTCCCTAAAGAAATTAGAATGAATAGAACACCCCTTGTGTCAATTCAGCTTCATACATTTAGTGAATAATCATACTTTGCTATTTCTTGTTATGCTAGTAAAGTGGTAGAATTGGGATTAGGGCTGTCTCTTCCAATTAAAAACATAATGCAAAGGAGCTCTGAGGGAATGTTCAAGTTAAGCAGCTGGCTTACAAATAGGCTATTTATTGAAATCAGGACCAGAAGACTTCACATAGCTGTGAGTGGTTGTGTACACATAGGAGGGTTATGCATTTGCATAATCATGAGGAATGAAAACTAAGTTCCTGATGTTTAAGAGGTTCAGAAATTAAGGCTGAGAAGCTTCAGTAGGCCATACAGGCTTTGAGAACTCTGAGAACCTTGGACCACTGCGTTGTACAGGCTGTCTTGGGTTAGAGTGTTTGAGGGCAGTGTTCAATATAGTGTGAAGACTAACTGGACAGAGCATTGACCTGTTTTCCCTGATCCCAGTGGCAATATAAGGAAATAATTATATATGACCAGTTGGGTGAAAACATTTGAGGATCACCAGTCTAAATACAGAAAAGGACATTGAGATGTTAAATTTGCCTCAAAGAATTCCATGCAAATTTCCTTTATTTGTAGCTGTGTTAAGAGCACAATTGTTGTTGCAGTACAGAAAGTTATATCATTGCCTAGACTCTGTTGGTCTGAGTGCCTTGGGTTCAGGAGGTTCCCACCTGTCACAAGATGAACAATAAGTTAGGAAAGGAAAACTTTGCTTCTTTGTGAATTAATGTTATATTACATTAATATATGCATTGCTAAATAAACCGCTATGCCATAGTAAGTCAATCTCCATTGAAAATTCCTGGATATTTGCTGCATAAAGCCATTCCAGGACCAGGGCTCTCTCCTTCCTCTCCTAGTTTCTTCTTGGGAATGATTTGATATGTGACAGGACAGAGAAGTGGGAGGGGGTTGATTGGGGAACAGTCAAATGCAAGAGGGCTTATGGGATTATGCTGAGGGGCAAACCGGGAAAGGGAAAATCATATGTAATGTAAACTAAAAATATAGAAAATAAAAAAGAGAAAATTCCTATAGTTGATAAGTGTTGATTTAATCCATATTTCAATTAAAATTGTGTTTTACTCTGCAATATGTGTTGTGTCTACCATCCTGCTTCAGTCACTGAATTATAGGAATAAAAATCTGTATCTCCATGGCCCCCTAGTGCTCAGGTGGCATATTTTCACAAGTAATGCTGCCACTGGCACTTTTTAAAAAGATTTTGCCTGGAGGACCACAGCAGGTAATATAGTTTCTCTGTGTCCTAGACATGACACACAGTCAGATTTTCTGTCCTGAAGTTTCTATTCAAACCATAAAGATCTGGTCCATGTGGGTTGTACTCTGAGTCCCCAGTAGGACACAGGTGCAAATCCTGGCAGGTCAGCCAGGACAACCCTGTCCGTAGAGGGTTGGCAGATGTGGCAGCCAGTTTCCCTCCCATCACAACACTGCTACTGAAGAGCACTGCAGTTCAAAGGTTAATGTGGAAACTGAGTGCAGGATGGCTGCCACAACGTGACATTTTGGCTTTGAGCATTCCTGTGTACACCCCAGCTCTCTGTCTGCTTCTCTGGAAAACCTCTCATGAACTACCTGGGTGCTTTCTCTACGTTGTGCTCTCCTAAGCACTCTACCTCTAGGTGTGCCCAGAGCCTGTTAGTTTTGCTGCTATGGAATGTGAAGATCCTTATAATTAAAGAAGGAATGCTCTGTCCAAAATCATGAGCTCAGATATATCAGGGCCAAAACTGACACTAGGGCACCAGATTCTATTTCAGTACATTCCCTATGCTTCCACACTGTCTGGACTTCTCAAAATATATAGGGATATCACATTGGAGGGCAGAAGCTGGTGTGTCCTGTGTGTGACTGGCACTACATACAGCGTGACCACATGACAAAGCATGCTCATCCACACATGACAACCAAGAAGATCCCAGGCTGGCAGGCGGAGGTGGGCAAGCTGAACAGAATCCCCTTGGCAGAGAGGCCCGTGAGTATCCTCGAACCCTTGCCGGTCTTTGGCTAAGGCACCCTGTGGCATCCATCACCTTCAGGCTTCTTCGAAAGCCTCTTCAGGAATGGAATCTATGTTCCTCTCCACAAATAAACATGGCCTCTGGGCTGTTGAATGGGGGGGGGGGGGTTCTGATGGAAGTATATTAATTTACTTTTCTGATTGGAAATCTGTTTTGTATTTTTTCTAGTTTAGAACTTTTTCTCTGTCTCTCTGTATGTGTATCTCTGTCTCTCTCTGTCTCTGTCTCTGTCTCTCTCTCAGTCTGTCTCTCACTCTTGTAAGGAAAGGAAGAAAATTTGCTCTAAATCATCAGCATTCAAACAAACATTTCTGCAATACAATTTACAAAATCTGGATTTTTTCTACTTTTCTGCTCATGTTTTGTAGAAATGAGGCAGTGTTCTTATATTTATAGTTTCATAAAAATATTTATACTGTACTCAAATTACCCATTTGTGGAGAGACAATTTTGCAGCCTTCTATTCCATGTTTTGTAACAAAGTTTTGTACTTATCCAGCTTGAGAGTACGCCTGGTAGGTAGTCAGAAAGAAACAAAATAACAAGTATGATACCAGCCTTGTATAGTGATTGTTTTAGATCAGAACTGGTTGAATAGAGAAGCCTTAAAATGGAAAATAAACTTGGGGGTTAGTTTCTTTGTATCAGTTTCACGGGGAATTCTAGCAATCAACCTTGTTTCCCAGAGAACTATAATTATGGTTGAGTAGAACTAATCATGTGAGTCTGACCATCCATGGAGGGTGTGCCCAGGTCTGCCTAGGCTGCTTGTTGGGCAGTTTAGCAGGATCAAATGTGGAATGGCAGCCCAGAGCAAATGATCCCATGTCCTGTCTGTACTTAAGCAACGAAACCAAGAATGTAGACACAGAAAGTTTGAGATTGCACTTTGGCTTTTTTTTTTATTATTATTATTCAAATTTTTTATTCGATTTTTTTTATTTACATTTCAACTGATTTCCCCTTTTCTGGTCCTCCACTTCCTGAAAGTCATATAAGCACTTTGGTTTTTGTTGTGGTTTTATACTGCATGCTGGATTGATGACCACACAGAGAAAAGGAAATGTTTTATTTGTTGTTTAAGCTTTCTACCAAAGTGCAAATTCCACAAAGCAAGGCCTTTGTGCAGAGTTGGCTCTGCAGTTCAGATGCATTTCCCACATACAAAATACTGAGAAATGTGTCACTAAATGGCAGTAACTGTCACCTAACTGCTTTTCCAGTCATTGTGTGTGAAGGAAATTATTTTGCTCAAACAAGAAGATTTGGAATGGCAATTTTGTAGCTTGTCTGAAAACAGATCTTAGGCACTGCTTTTATGCCTCAGGAACAGTTGACCTATACACAAGTGATCGCAAAAAAAGGTAGTTTTAGTTAAAATTTTGGAAGCTCAGGCAATACAGTAAGTGTGAGAACAGGCAAATGGCATTGTTTTGGCAGCCTGAGAATATTGTTGTGAGGGATGAATTAGGTCTTGTATTTGCCTTTTAATAATTGGTGTTTTTATTTAATTATATATTTTTATTTTCTATATTCTTTGTTTACATCCCAAATGACTTCCCCTTCCCAGTTCCCCCCTCCCCATATGTCCCATAAACCTTCTTCTATCCACTCATTCTCCAATCACCTCCCTCCTTTTTCTCTGTCCTGATCCTCCCCTCCAATGCTGGGTCAATCCTTTCCAGGATCAGGACCCTCTCCTTACTTCTTCATGGGAGTCATTTGTTATGCTAATTGTGCCTTGGGTATTCAGAGCTTCTGGGCTAATTAATATGCACTATTCGGAGATTGCATTCCATGTTTATTCTTTTGTGATTTGGTCACCTCACTTAGGATGATATTTTCCAGATCCAACCATTTGCCTACAAAT
>NW_026263379.1:0-97500 GCF_947179515.1 Apodemus sylvaticus
ATCATGCTTGTGAGTGCGTGTGGATGTGCGTGTGTGCGCACGCACGCGTGTAACCGTTCGTCAAGTTTCCACTTCTGTGGATCAGTAGCGCGTCTGGGCCATCGCGCTTTCTCGCCCGGGGGCGCCCGCGAGCCCTTGCTCGTGTCGGGCGCAGGGTGCCCCTGTGTGGGTATTGTGTGTGCGCCCGCTCGCTCCAAAGGGAGGGCACGGACAGTGCCTGGCTCCAGGGCTAGCCTGTGCCGCTGGCTGTGGCTGTGCGGATGCTGGGTGGGATGGGATGCCAGCCATCCACAGTCAGTCGGATTCCCGTGCGTGTCCAGGCTGAGGGTCCCAGTCCGGGGCACGGGGAGGGACTGAGGGACGGACGGTGCCGTGAGCGAGGTGGGGCCCAGCGTCCCCGATTCCAGATTCCAGAAGCCGGACTGTCCTCCTCGTCCTCCTCGAGCGTCCAGGGCAAGAGGAGGTCACGCGTGGGTGGGTGGGTGGGTGGGTGGGTGGTGGGTGAGGATGCTGGTCCAAGAACCTCCGGGGAGGGGAGGGGAGGGGAGTGGAGGGGAGGGGAGGAGTAGGAGAAGGAGAGGTCTCCGTGGGGCCAAGTCTGGCACTCACTGTCTGGGCCCGTGCTCCATGGGGAGGGCGGAGGAGGGCTGAAGGGGTTCGGGGAGGTTGTAGGCTGGCAGCGAGGGCTGGCGCGTGTGGGTGGGGCTCGGGCCGGGCCGAGTGGCGTGCGTGCGTGCGTGCGTGCGTGGCTGTGGTCCTTGGTGTGCGCTGCGGTACAGTGCGTGTGTCTGCGGGGCCCTGGGCTCGCGTGGGCTCGGCGTCGGGTGGGTGGGTGGGCGGGCGGGCAGGGGGGCAGCGTTGACAGTGGCGGCGGGCGAGCGCCGGCAGCAGGCTCTTGGGGCTTTCCGGAGCGGCGGCCGTCGTCTACGGCCATACCACCCTGAACGCGCCCGATCTCGTCTGATCTCGGAAGCTAAGCAGGGTCGGGCCTGGTTAGTACTTGGATGGGAGACCGCCTGGGAATACCGGGTGCTGTAGGCTTTTTGGACTCCGCCCCGGCGTGTCCTCTCTTGCTTTTGGTCACTGTCAGGACCACAGCCGGCCCCTCGGGGACCAGAGACCCGGGCCCAGGGCAGTCCAGCCCCACCCACACCCCACACTCGGGAGAGAGCACCCCGCCCCCCTCGTCCTCCTCGCATAGGACGAGGCTTGTATTGCCCATCACCGCTGGCTCCCGGAGCCCTCAGAGTGGGCACCGCCACACCACACCACACCACACCACACCACACCACACCACACCACACCGCACCTCCCTGCAGGGCTGGCTGGCTAGCTAGCTGGCAGAGGTTTGGAGGGGAGAGCCTGTCTCCATTTGCACCACGCCCAGGATGCACTCCAACACCCATCCGTCCCACCCATCCTGATCCAACACCGCACTTGGCTCCCACCTTGCACAGGCAGGGAGGGGGGTGGACAAGGCTACTCCATCCCTCGCCCTCGCCCACTCCCTCTCCGCGGGAGGAGTCCCGGAAGAACCCAGCCACCACCTGCCACTCTAGCCTGCCTCGGGAGGTCTAGGGAGCTCTGGGGGCCTGTGTCAGTGTGTCTGCTTGTGTCTTGTGTCTGGTGCGTGGGTTCATGCGCTGGTATGTGTGGGTGTGAGAGCACGCAAGAGACTGTTTGACGGGTGTGAGAGTGTGTGTGGCCATCCTGCCTTCTGCTAATGCGCCTCTGTATGTGTGTGTGTGTGTGTGTGTGTGTGTGTGTGTGTGTAGCATGAGGGCCCTTCCTGCATACTTGCTCTTATCAGCCAGTACACACAAGTGTGTGTGCCTGGGGGATTGGGTGGGTGTGCCAGCCCGCTAGTGTGGGAGTGCTGTGTGTATATGTGTGTGTATGTGTGATGGCATGTGTGCTTTGGGGCCTGGAAGCGCTCGCGCGGGTCCGCGCAGTGCGATCATGCTTGTGAGTGCGTGTGGATGTGCGTGTGTGCGCACGCACGCGTGTAACCGTTCGTCAAGTTCCCACTTCTGTGGATCAGTAGCGCGTCTGGGCCATCGCGCTTTCTCGCCCGGGGGCGCCCGCGAGCCCTTGCTCGTGTCGGGCGCAGGGTGCCCCTGTGTGGGTATTGTGTGTGCGCCCGCTCGCTCCAAAGGGAGGGCACGGACAGTGCCTGGCTCCAGGGCTAGCCTGTGCCGCTGGCTGTGGCTGTGCGGATGCTGGGTGGGATGGGATGCCAGCCATCCACAGTCAGTCGGATTCCCGTGCGTGTCCAGGCTGAGGGTCCCAGTCCGGGGCACGGGGAGGGACTGAGGGACGGACGGTGCCGTGAGCGAGGTGGGGCCCAGCGTCCCCGATTCCAGATTCCAGAAGCCGGACTGTCCTCCTCGTCCTCCTCGAGCGTCCAGGGCAAGAGGAGGTCACGCGTGGGTGGGTGGGTGGGTGGGTGGGTGGGTGAGGATGCTGGTCCAAGAACCTCCGGGGAGGGGAGGGGAGGGGAGTGGAGGGGAGGGGAGGAGTAGGAGAAGGAGAGGTCTCCGTGGGGCCAAGTCTGGCACTCACTGTCTGGGCCCGTGCTCCATGGGGAGGGCGGAGGAGGGCTGAAGGGGTTCGGGGAGGTTGTAGGCTGGCAGCGAGGGCTGGCGCGTGTGGGTGGGGCTCGGGCCGGGCCGAGTGGCGTGCGTGCGTGCGTGCGTGGCTGTGGTCCTTGGTGTGCGCTGCGGTACAGTGCGTGTGTCTGCGGGGCCCTGGGCTCGCGTGGGCTCGGCGTCGGGTGGGTGGGTGGGCGGGCGGGCAGGGGGGGCAGCGTTGACAGTGGCGGCGGGCGAGCGCCGGCAGCAGGCTCTTGGGGCTTTCCGGAGCGGCGGCCGTCGTCTACGGCCATACCACCCTGAACGCGCCCGATCTCGTCTGATCTCGGAAGCTAAGCAGGGTCGGGCCTGGTTAGTACTTGGATGGGAGACCGCCTGGGAATACCGGGTGCTGTAGGCTTTTTGGACTCCGCCCCGGCGTGTCCTCTCTTGCTTTTGGTCACTGTCAGGACCACAGCCGGCCCCTCGGGGACCAGAGACCCGGGCCCAGGGCAGTCCAGCCCCACCCACACCCCACACTCGGGAGAGAGCACCCCGCCCCCCTCGTCCTCCTCGCATAGGACGAGGCTTGTATTGCCCATCACCGCTGGCTCCCGGAGCCCTCAGAGTGGGCACCGCCACACCACACCACACCACACCACACCACACCACACCACACCACACCGCACCTCCCTGCAGGGCTGGCTGGCTAGCTAGCTGGCAGAGGTTTGGAGGGGAGAGCCTGTCTCCATTTGCACCACGCCCAGGATGCACTCCAACACCCATCCGTCCCACCCATCCTGATCCAACACCGCACTTGGCTCCCACCTTGCACAGGCAGGGAGGGGGGTGGACAAGGCTACTCCATCCCTCGCCCTCGCCCACTCCCTCTCCGTGGGAGGAGTCCCGGAAGAACCCAGCCACCACCTGCCACTCTAGCCTGCCTCGGGAGGTCTAGGGAGCTCTGGGGGCCTGTGTCAGTGTGTCTGCTTGTGTCTTGTGTCTGGTGCGTGGGTTCATGCGCTGGTATGTGTGGGTGTGAGAGCACGCAAGAGACTGTTTGACGGGTGTGAGAGTGTGTGTGGCCATCCTGCCTTCTGCTAATGCGCCTCTGTATGTGTGTGTGTGTGTGTGTGTGTGTGTGTGTGTGTAGCATGAGGGCCCTTCCTGCATACTTGCTCTTATCAGCCAGTACACACAAGTGTGTGTGCCTGGGGGATTGGGTGGGTGTGCCAGCCCGCTAGTGTGGGAGTGCTGTGTGTATATGTGTGTGTATGTGTGATGGCATGTGTGCTTTGGGGCCTGGAAGCGCTCGCGCGGGTCCGCGCAGTGCGATCATGCTTGTGAGTGCGTGTGGATGTGCGTGTGTGCGCACGCACGCGTGTAACCGTTCGTCAAGTTCCCACTTCTGTGGATCAGTAGCGCGTCTGGGCCATCGCGCTTTCTCGCCCGGGGGCGCCCGCGAGCCCTTGCTCGTGTCGGGCGCAGGGTGCCCCTGTGTGGGTATTGTGTGTGCGCCCGCTCGCTCCAAAGGGAGGGCACGGACAGTGCCTGGCTCCAGGGCTAGCCTGTGCCGCTGGCTGTGGCTGTGCGGATGCTGGGTGGGATGGGATGCCAGCCATCCACAGTCAGTCGGATTCCCGTGCGTGTCCAGGCTGAGGGTCCCAGTCCGGGGCACGGGGAGGGACTGAGGGACGGACGGTGCCGTGAGCGAGGTGGGGCCCAGCGTCCCCGATTCCAGATTCCAGAAGCCGGACTGTCCTCCTCGTCCTCCTCGAGCGTCCAGGGCAAGAGGAGGTCACGCGTGGGTGGGTGGGTGGGTGGGTGGGTGGGTGAGGATGCTGGTCCAAGAACCTCCGGGGAGGGGAGGGGAGGGGAGTGGAGGGGAGGGGAGGAGTAGGAGAAGGAGAGGTCTCCGTGGGGCCAAGTCTGGCACTCACTGTCTGGGCCCGTGCTCCATGGGGAGGGCGGAGGAGGGCTGAAGGGGTTCGGGGAGGTTGTAGGCTGGCAGCGAGGGCTGGCGCGTGTGGGTGGGGCTCGGGCCGGGCCGAGTGGCGTGCGTGCGTGCGTGCGTGGCTGTGGTCCTTGGTGTGCGCTGCGGTACAGTGCGTGTGTCTGCGGGGCCCTGGGCTCGCGTGGGCTCGGCGTCGGGTGGGTGGGTGGGCGGGCGGGCAGGGGGGCAGCGTTGACAGTGGCGGCGGGCGAGCGCCGGCAGCAGGCTCTTGGGGCTTTCCGGAGCGGCGGCCGTCGTCTACGGCCATACCACCCTGAACGCGCCCGATCTCGTCTGATCTCGGAAGCTAAGCAGGGTCGGGCCTGGTTAGTACTTGGATGGGAGACCGCCTGGGAATACCGGGTGCTGTAGGCTTTTTGGACTCCGCCCCGGCGTGTCCTCTCTTGCTTTTGGTCACTGTCAGGACCACAGCCGGCCCCTCGGGGACCAGAGACCCGGGCCCAGGGCAGTCCAGCCCCACCCACACCCCACACTCGGGAGAGAGCACCCCGCCCCCCTCGTCCTCCTCGCATAGGACGAGGCTTGTATTGCCCATCACCGCTGGCTCCCGGAGCCCTCAGAGTGGGCACCGCCACACCACACCACACCACACCACACCACACCACACCACACCACACCACACCGCACCTCCCTGCAGGGCTGGCTGGCTAGCTAGCTGGCAGAGGTTTGGAGGGGAGAGCCTGTCTCCATTTGCACCACGCCCAGGATGCCCTCCAACACCCATCCGTCCCACCCATCCTGATCCAACACCGCACTTGGCTCCCACCTTGCACAGGCAGGGAGGGGGGTGGACAAGGCTACTCCATCCCTCGCCCTCGCCCACTCCCTCTCCGCGGGAGGAGTCCCGGAAGAACCCAGCCACCACCTGCCACTCTAGCCTGCCTCGGGAGGTCTAGGGAGCTCTGGGGGCCTGTGTCAGTGTGTCTGCTTGTGTCTTGTGTCTGGTGCGTGGGTTCATGCGCTGGTATGTGTGGGTGTGAGAGCACGCAAGAGACTGTTTGACGGGTGTGAGAGTGTGTGTGGCCATCCTGCCTTCTGCTAATGCGCCTCTGTATGTGTGTGTGTGTGTGTGTGTGTGTGTGTGTGTGTGTAGCATGAGGGCCCTTCCTGCATACTTGCTCTTATCAGCCAGTACACACAAGTGTGTGTGCCTGGGGGATTGGGTGGGTGTGCCAGCCCGCTAGTGTGGGAGTGCTGTGTGTATATGTGTGTGTATGTGTGATGGCATGTGTGCTTTGGGGCCTGGAAGCGCTCGCGCGGGTCCGCGCAGTGCGATCATGCTTGTGAGTGCGTGTGGATGTGCGTGTGTGCGCACGCACGCGTGTAACCGTTCGTCAAGTTCCCACTTCTGTGGATCAGTAGCGCGTCTGGGCCATCGCGCTTTCTCGCCCGGGGGCGCCCGCGAGCCCTTGCTCGTGTCGGGCGCAGGGTGCCCCTGTGTGGGTATTGTGTGTGCGCCCGCTCGCTCCAAAGGGAGGGCACGGACAGTGCCTGGCTCCAGGGCTAGCCTGTGCCGCTGGCTGTGGCTGTGCGGATGCTGGGTGGGATGGGATGCCAGCCATCCACAGTCAGTCGGATTCCCGTGCGTGTCCAGGCTGAGGGTCCCAGTCCGGGGCACGGGGAGGGACTGAGGGACGGACGGTGCCGTGAGCGAGGTGGGGCCCAGCGTCCCCGATTCCAGATTCCAGAAGCCGGACTGTCCTCCTCGTCCTCCTCGAGCGTCCAGGGCAAGAGGAGGTCACGCGTGGGTGGGTGGGTGGGTGGGTGGGTGGGTGAGGATGCTGGTCCAAGAACCTCCGGGGAGGGGAGGGGAGGGGAGTGGAGGGGAGGGGAGGAGTAGGAGAAGGAGAGGTCTCCGTGGGGCCAAGTCTGGCACTCACTGTCTGGGCCCGTGCTCCATGGGGAGGGCGGAGGAGGGCTGAAGGGGTTCGGGGAGGTTGTAGGCTGGCAGCGAGGGCTGGCGCGTGTGGGTGGGGCTCGGGCCGGGCCGAGTGGCGTGCGTGCGTGCGTGCGTGGCTGTGGTCCTTGGTGTGCGCTGCGGTACAGTGCGTGTGTCTGCGGGGCCCTGGGCTCGCGTGGGCTCGGCGTCGGGTGGGTGGGTGGGCGGGCGGGCAGGGGGGCAGCATTGACAGTGGCGGCAGGCGAGCGCCGGCAGCAGGCTCTTGGGGCTTTCCGGAGCGGCGGCCGTCGTCTACGGCCATACCACCCTGAACGCGCCCGATCTCGTCTGATCTCGGAAGCTAAGCAGGGTCGGGCCTGGTTAGTACTTGGATGGGAGACCGCCTGGGAATACCGGGTGCTGTAGGCTTTTTGGACTCCGCCCCGGCGTGTCCTCTCTTGCTTTTGGTCACTGTCAGGACCACAGCCGGCCCCTCGGGGACCAGAGACCCGGGCCCAGGGCAGTCCAGCCCCACCCACACCCCACACTCGGGAGAGAGCACCCCGCCCCCCTCGTCCTCCTCGCATAGGACGAGGCTTGTATTGCCCATCACCGCTGGCTCCCGGAGCCCTCAGAGTGGGCACCGCCACACCACACCACACCACACCACACCACACCACACCACACCACACCGCACCTCCCTGCAGGGCTGGCTGGCTAGCTAGCTGGCAGAGGTTTGGAGGGGAGAGCCTGTCTCCATTTGCACCACGCCCAGGATGCCCTCCAACACCCATCCGTCCCACCCATCCTGATCCAACACCGCACTTGGCTCCCACCTTGCACAGGCAGGGAGGGGGGTGGACAAGGCTACTCCATCCCTCGCCCTCGCCCACTCCCTCTCCGTGGGAGGAGTCCCGGAAGAACCCAGCCACCACCTGCCACTCTAGCCTGCCTCGGGAGGTCTAGGGAGCTCTGGGGGCCTGTGTCAGTGTGTCTGCTTGTGTCTTGTGTCTGGTGCGTGGGTTCATGCGCTGGTATGTGTGGGTGTGAGAGCACGCAAGAGACTGTTTGACGGGTGTGAGAGTGTGTGTGGCCATCCTGCCTTCTGCTAATGCGCCTCTGTATGTGTGTGTGTGTGTGTGTGTGTGTGTGTAGCATGAGGGCCCTTCCTGCATACTTGCTCTTATCAGCCAGTACACACAAGTGTGTGTGCCTGGGGGATTGGGTGGGTGTGCCAGCCCGCTAGTGTGGGAGTGCTGTGTGTATATGTGTGTGTATGTGTGATGGCATGTGTGCTTTGGGGCCTGGAAGCGCTCGCGCGGGTCCGCGCAGTGCGATCATGCTTGTGAGTGCGTGTGGATGTGCGTGTGTGCGCACGCACGCGTGTAACCTTTCGTCAAGTTCCCACTTCTGTGGATCAGTAGCGCGTCTGGGCCATCGCGCTTTCTCGCCCGGGGGCGCCCGCGAGCCCTTGCTCGTGTCGGGCGCAGGGTGCCCCTGTGTGGGTATTGTGTGTGCGCCCGCTCGCTCCAAAGGGAGGGCACGGACAGTGCCTGGCTCCAGGGCTAGCCTGTGCCGCTGGCTGTGGCTGTGCGGATGCTGGGTGGGATGGGATGCCAGCCATCCACAGTCAGTCGGATTCCCGTGCGTGTCCAGGCTGAGGGTCCCAGTCCGGGGCACGGGGAGGGACTGAGGGACGGTCGGTGCCGTGAGCGAGGTGGGGCCCAGCGTCCCCGATTCCAGATTCCAGAAGCCGGACTGTCCTCCTCGTCCTCCTCGAGCGTCCAGGGCAAGAGGAGGTCACGCGTGGGTGGGTGGGTGGGTGGGTGGGTGGGTGAGGATGCTGGTCCAAGAACCTCCGGGGAGGGGAGGGGAGGGGAGTGGAGGGGAGGGGAGGAGTAGGAGAAGGAGAGGTCTCCGTGGGGCCAAGTCTGGCACTCACTGTCTGGGCCCGTGCTCCATGGGGAGGGCGGAGGAGGGCTGAAGGGGTTCGGGGAGGTTGTAGGCTGGCAGCGAGGGCTGGCGCGTGTGGGTGGGGCTCGGGCCGGGCCGAGTGGCGTGCGTGCGTGCGTGCGTGGCTGTGGTCCTTGGTGTGCGCTGCGGTACAGTGCGTGTGTCTGCGGGGCCCTGGGCTCGCGTGGGCTCGGCGTCGGGTGGGTGGGTGGGCGGGCGGGCAGGGGGGGCAGCGTTGACAGTGGCGGCGGGCGAGCGCCGGCAGCAGGCTCTTGGGGCTTTCCGGAGCGGCGGCCGTCGTCTACGGCCATACCACCCTGAACGCGCCCGATCTCGTCTGATCTCGGAAGCTAAGCAGGGTCGGGCCTGGTTAGTACTTGGATGGGAGACCGCCTGGGAATACCGGGTGCTGTAGGCTTTTTGGACTCCGCCCCGGCGTGTCCTCTCTTGCTTTTGGTCACTGTCAGGACCACAGCCGGCCCCTCGGGGACCAGAGACCCGGGCCCAGGGCAGTCCATCCCCACCCACACCCCACACTCGGGAGAGAGCACCCCGCCCCCCTCGTCCTCCTCGCATAGGACGAGGCTTGTATTGCCCATCACCGCTGGCTCCCGGAGCCCTCAGAGTGGGCACCGCCACACCACACCACACCACACCACACCACACCACACCGCACCTCCCTGCAGGGCTGGCTGGCTAGCTAGCTGGCAGAGGTTTGGAGGGGAGAGCCTGTCTCCATTTGCACCACGCCCAGGATGCACTCCAACACCCATCCGTCCCACCCATCCTGATCCAACACCGCACTTGGCTCCCACCTTGCACAGGCAGGGAGGGGGGTGGACAAGGCTACTCCATCCCTCGCCCTCGCCCACTCCCTCTCCGTGGGAGGAGTCCCGGAAGAACCCAGCCACCACCTGCCACTCTAGCCTGCCTCGGGAGGTCTAGGGAGCTCTGGGGGCCTGTGTCAGTGTGTCTGCTTGTGTCTTGTGTCTGGTGCGTGGGTTCATGCGCTGGTATGTGTGGGTGTGAGAGCACGCAAGAGACTGTTTGACGGGTGTGAGAGTGTGTGTGGCCATCCTGCCTTCTGCTAATGCGCCTCTGTATGTGTGTGTGTGTGTGTGTGTGTGTGTGTAGCATGAGGGCCCTTCCTGCATACTTGCTCTTATCAGCCAGTACACACAAGTGTGTGTGCCTGGGGGATTGGGTGGGTGTGCCAGCCCGCTAGTGTGGGAGTGCTGTGTGTATATGTGTGTGTATGTGTGATGGCATGTGTGCTTTGGGGCCTGGAAGCGCTCGCGCGGGTCCGCGCAGTGCGATCATGCTTGTGAGTGCGTGTGGATGTGCGTGTGTGCGCACGCACGCGTGTAACCGTTCGTCAAGTTCCCACTTCTGTGGATCAGTAGCGCGTCTGGGCCATCGCGCTTTCTCGCCCGGGGGCGCCCGCGAGCCCTTGCTCGTGTCGGGCGCAGGGTGCCCCTGTGTGGGTATTGTGTGTGCGCCCGCTCGCTCCAAAGGGAGGGCACGGACAGTGCCTGGCTCCAGGGCTAGCCTGTGCCGCTGGCTGTGGCTGTGCGGATGCTGGGTGGGATGGGATGCCAGCCATCCACAGTCAGTCGGATTCCCGTGCGTGTCCAGGCTGAGGGTCCCAGTCCGGGGCACGGGGAGGGACTGAGGGACGGACGGTGCCGTGAGCGAGGTGGGGCCCAGCGTCCCCGATTCCAGATTCCAGAAGCCGGACTGTCCTCCTCGTCCTCCTCGAGCGTCCAGGGCAAGAGGAGGTCACGCGTGGGTGGGTGGGTGGGTGGGTGGGTGGGTGAGGATGCTGGTCCAAGAACCTCCGGGGAGGGGAGGGGAGGGGAGTGGAGGGGAGGGGAGGAGTAGGAGAAGGAGAGGTCTCCGTGGGGCCAAGTCTGGCACTCACTGTCTGGGCCCGTGCTCCATGGGGAGGGCGGAGGAGGGCTGAAGGGGTTCGGGGAGGTTGTAGGCTGGCAGCGAGGGCTGGCGCGTGTGGGTGGGGCTCGGGCCGGGCCGAGTGGCGTGCGTGCGTGCGTGCGTGGCTGTGGTCCTTGGTGTGCGCTGCGGTACAGTGCGTGTGTCTGCGGGGCCCTGGGCTCGCGTGGGCTCGGCGTCGGGTGGGTGGGTGGGCGGGCGGGCAGGGGGGCAGCGTTGACAGTGGCGGCGGGCGAGCGCCGGCAGCAGGCTCTTGGGGCTTTCCGGAGCGGCGGCCGTCGTCTACGGCCATACCACCCTGAACGCGCCCGATCTCGTCTGATCTCGGAAGCTAAGCAGGGTCGGGCCTGGTTAGTACTTGGATGGGAGACCGCCTGGGAATACCGGGTGCTGTAGGCTTTTTGGACTCCGCCCCGGCGTGTCCTCTCTTGCTTTTGGTCACTGTCAGGACCACAGCCGGCCCCTCGGGGACCAGAGACCCGGGCCCAGGGCAGTCCAGCCCCACCCACACCCCACACTCGGGAGAGAGCACCCCGCCCCCCTCGTCCTCCTCGCATAGGACGAGGCTTGTATTGCCCATCACCGCTGGCTCCCGGAGCCCTCAGAGTGGGCACCGCCACACCACACCACACCACACCACACCACACCACACCACACCACACCACACCACACCGCACCTCCCTGCAGGGCTGGCTGGCTAGCTAGCTGGCAGAGGTTTGGAGGGGAGAGCCTGTCTCCATTTGCACCACGCCCAGGATGCCCTCCAACACCCATCCGTCCCACCCATCCTGATCCAACACCGCACTTGGCTCCCACCTTGCACAGGCAGGGAGGGGGGTGGACAAGGCTACTCCATCCCTCGCCCTCGCCCACTCCCTCTCCGCGGGAGGAGTCCCGGAAGAACCCAGCCACCACCTGCCACTCTAGCCTGCCTCGGGAGGTCTAGGGAGCTCTGGGGGCCTGTGTCAGTGTGTCTGCTTGTGTCTTGTGTCTGGTGCGTGGGTTCATGCGCTGGTATGTGTGGGTGTGAGAGCACGCAAGAGACTGTTTGACGGGTGTGAGAGTGTGTGTGGCCATCCTGCCTTCTGCTAATGCGCCTCTGTATGTGTGTGTGTGTGTGTGTGTGTGTGTGTGTGTGTAGCATGAGGGCCCTTCCTGCATACTTGCTCTTATCAGCCAGTACACACAAGTGTGTGTGCCTGGGGGATTGGGTGGGTGTGCCAGCCCGCTAGTGTGGGAGTGCTGTGTGTATATGTGTGTGTATGTGTGATGGCATGTGTGCTTTGGGGCCTGGAAGCGCTCGCGCGGGTCCGCGCAGTGCGATCATGCTTGTGAGTGCGTGTGGATGTGCGTGTGTGCGCACGCACGCGTGTAACCGTTCGTCAAGTTCCCACTTCTGTGGATCAGTAGCGCGTCTGGGCCATCGCGCTTTCTCGCCCGGGGGCGCCCGCGAGCCCTTGCTCGTGTCGGGCGCAGGGTGCCCCTGTGTGGGTATTGTGTGTGCGCCCGCTCGCTCCAAAGGGAGGGCACGGACAGTGCCTGGCTCCAGGGCTAGCCTGTGCCGCTGGCTGTGGCTGTGCGGATGCTGGGTGGGATGGGATGCCAGCCATCCACAGTCAGTCGGATTCCCGTGCGTGTCCAGGCTGAGGGTCCCAGTCCGGGGCACGGGGAGGGACTGAGGGACGGACGGTGCCGTGAGCGAGGTGGGGCCCAGCGTCCCCGATTCCAGATTCCAGAAGCCGGACTGTCCTCCTCGTCCTCCTCGAGCGTCCAGGGCAAGAGGAGGTCACGCGTGGGTGGGTGGGTGGGTGGGTGGGTGGGTGAGGATGCTGGTCCAAGAACCTCCGGGGAGGGGAGGGGAGGGGAGTGGAGGGGAGGGGAGGAGTAGGAGAAGGAGAGGTCTCCGTGGGGCCAAGTCTGGCACTCACTGTCTGGGCCCGTGCTCCATGGGGAGGGCGGAGGAGGGCTGAAGGGGTTCGGGGAGGTTGTAGGCTGGCAGCGAGGGCTGGCGCGTGTGGGTGGGGCTCGGGCCGGGCCGAGTGGCGTGCGTGCGTGCGTGCGTGGCTGTGGTCCTTGGTGTGCGCTGCGGTACAGTGCGTGTGTCTGCGGGGCCCTGGGCTCGCGTGGGCTCGGCGTCGGGTGGGTGGGTGGGCGGGCGGGCAGGGGGGGCAGCATTGACAGTGGCGGCGGGCGAGCGCCGGCAGCAGGCTCTTGGGGCTTTCCGGAGCGGCGGCCGTCGTCTACGGCCATACCACCCTGAACGCGCCCGATCTCGTCTGATCTCGGAAGCTAAGCAGGGTCGGGCCTGGTTAGTACTTGGATGGGAGACCGCCTGGGAATACCGGGTGCTGTAGGCTTTTTGGACTCCGCCCCGGCGTGTCCTCTCTTGCTTTTGGTCACTGTCAGGACCACAGCCGGCCCCTCGGGGACCAGAGACCCGGGCCCAGGGCAGTCCAGCCCCACCCACACCCCACACTCGGGAGAGAGCACCCCGCCCCCCTCGTCCTCCTCGCATAGGACGAGGCTTGTATTGCCCATCACCGCTGGCTCCCGGAGCCCTCAGAGTGGGCACCGCCACACCACACCACACCACACCACACCACACCACACCGCACCTCCCTGCAGGGCTGGCTGGCTAGCTAGCTGGCAGAGGTTTGGAGGGGAGAGCCTGTCTCCATTTGCACCACGCCCAGGATGCACTCCAACACCCATCCGTCCCACCCATCCTGATCCAACACCGCACTTGGCTCCCACCTTGCACAGGCAGGGAGGGGGGTGGACAAGGCTACTCCATCCCTCGCCCTCGCCCACTCCCTCTCCGTGGGAGGAGTCCCGGAAGAACCCAGCCACCACCTGCCACTCTAGCCTGCCTCGGGAGGTCTAGGGAGCTCTGGGGGCCTGTGTCAGTGTGTCTGCTTGTGTCTTGTGTCTGGTGCGTGGGTTCATGCGCTGGTATGTGTGGGTGTGAGAGCACGCAAGAGACTGTTTGACGGGTGTGAGAATGTGTGTGGCCATCCTGCCTTCTGCTAATGCGCCTCTGTATGTGTGTGTGTGTGTGTGTGTGTGTGTGTGTGTAGCATGAGGGCCCTTCCTGCATACTTGCTCTTATCAGCCAGTACACACAAGTGTGTGTGCCTGGGGGATTGGGTGGGTGTGCCAGCCCGCTAGTGTGGGAGTGCTGTGTGTATATGTGTGTGTATGTGTGATGGCATGTGTGCTTTGGGGCCTGGAAGCGCTCGCGCGGGTCCGCGCAGTGCGATCATGCTTGTGAGTGCGTGTGGATGTGCGTGTGTGCGCACGCACGCGTGTAACCGTTCGTCAAGTTCCCACTTCTGTGGATCAGTAGCGCGTCTGGGCCATCGCGCTTTCTCGCCCGGGGGCGCCCGCGAGCCCTTGCTCGTGTCGGGCGCAGGGTGCCCCTGTGTGGGTATTGTGTGTGCGCCCGCTCGCTCCAAAGGGAGGGCACGGACAGTGCCTGGCTCCAGGGCTAGCCTGTGCCGCTGGCTGTGGCTGTGCGGATGCTGGGTGGGATGGGATGCCAGCCATCCACAGTCAGTCGGATTCCCGTGCGTGTCCAGGCTGAGGGTCCCAGTCCGGGGCACGGGGAGGGACTGAGGGACGGACGGTGCCGTGAGCGAGGTGGGGCCCAGCGTCCCCGATTCCAGATTCCAGAAGCCGGACTGTCCTCCTCGTCCTCCTCGAGCGTCCAGGGCAAGAGGAGGTCACGCGTGGGTGGGTGGGTGGGTGGGTGGGTGAGGATGCTGGTCCAAGAACCTCCGGGGAGGGGAGGGGAGGGGAGTGGAGGGGAGGGGAGGAGTAGGAGAAGGAGAGGTCTCCGTGGGGCCAAGTCTGGCACTCACTGTCTGGGCCCGTGCTCCATGGGGAGGGCGGAGGAGGGCTGAAGGGGTTCGGGGAGGTTGTAGGCTGGCAGCGAGGGCTGGCGCGTGTGGGTGGGGCTCGGGCCGGGCCGAGTGGCGTGCGTGCGTGCGTGCGTGGCTGTGGTCCTTGGTGTGCGCTGCGGTACAGTGCGTGTGTCTGCGGGGCCCTGGGCTCGCGTGGGCTCGGCGTCGGGTGGGTGGGTGGGCGGGCGGGCAGGGGGGCAGCGTTGACAGTGGCGGCGGGCGAGCGCCGGCAGCAGGCTCTTGGGGCTTTCCGGAGCGGCGGCCGTCGTCTACGGCCATACCACCCTGAACGCGCCCGATCTCGTCTGATCTCGGAAGCTAAGCAGGGTCGGGCCTGGTTAGTACTTGGATGGGAGACCGCCTGGGAATACCGGGTGCTGTAGGCTTTTTGGACTCCGCCCCGGCGTGTCCTCTCTTGCTTTTGGTCACTGTCAGGACCACAGCCGGCCCCTCGGGGACCAGAGACCCGGGCCCAGGGCAGTCCATCCCCACCCACACCCCACACTCGGGAGAGAGCACCCCGCCCCCCTCGTCCTCCTCGCATAGGACGAGGCTTGTATTGCCCATCACCGCTGGCTCCCGGAGCCCTCAGAGTGGGCACCGCCACACCACACCACACCACACCACACCACACCACACCGCACCTCCCTGCAGGGCTGGCTGGCTAGCTAGCTGGCAGAGGTTTGGAGGGGAGAGCCTGTCTCCATTTGCACCACGCCCAGGATGCACTCCAACACCCATCCGTCCCACCCATCCTGATCCAACACCGCACTTGGCTCCCACCTTGCACAGGCAGGGAGGGGGGTGGACAAGGCTACTCCATCCCTCGCCCTCGCCCACTCCCTCTCCGTGGGAGGAGTCCCGGAAGAACCCAGCCACCACCTGCCACTCTAGCCTGCCTCGGGAGGTCTAGGGAGCTCTGGGGGCCTGTGTCAGTGTGTCTGCTTGTGTCTTGTGTCTGGTGCGTGGGTTCATGCGCTGGTATGTGTGGGTGTGAGAGCACGCAAGAGACTGTTTGACGGGTGTGAGAGTGTGTGTGGCCATCCTGCCTTCTGCTAATGCGCCTCTGTATGTGTGTGTGTGTGTGTGTGTGTGTGTGTGTAGCATGAGGGCCCTTCCTGCATACTTGCTCTTATCAGCCAGTACACACAAGTGTGTGTGCCTGGGGGATTGGGTGGGTGTGCCAGCCCGCTAGTGTGGGAGTGCTGTGTGTATATGTGTGTGTATGTGTGATGGCATGTGTGCTTTGGGGCCTGGAAGCGCTCGCGCGGGTCCGCGCAGTGCGATCATGCTTGTGAGTGCGTGTGGATGTGCGTGTGTGCGCACGCACGCGTGTAACCGTTCGTCAAGTTCCCACTTCTGTGGATCAGTAGCGCGTCTGGGCCATCGCGCTTTCTCGCCCGGGGGCGCCCGCGAGCCCTTGCTCGTGTCGGGCGCAGGGTGCCCCTGTGTGGGTATTGTGTGTGCGCCCGCTCGCTCCAAAGGGAGGGCACGGACAGTGCCTGGCTCCAGGGCTAGCCTGTGCCGCTGGCTGTGGCTGTGCGGATGCTGGGTGGGATGGGATGCCAGCCATCCACAGTCAGTCGGATTCCCGTGCGTGTCCAGGCTGAGGGTCCCAGTCCGGGGCACGGGGAGGGACTGAGGGACGGACGGTGCCGTGAGCGAGGTGGGGCCCAGCGTCCCCGATTCCAGATTCCAGAAGCCGGACTGTCCTCCTCGTCCTCCTCGAGCGTCCAGGGCAAGAGGAGGTCACGCGTGGGTGGGTGGGTGGGTGGGTGGGTGAGGATGCTGGTCCAAGAACCTCCGGGGAGGGGAGGGGAGGGGAGTGGAGGGGAGGGGAGGAGTAGGAGAAGGAGAGGTCTCCGTGGGGCCAAGTCTGGCACTCACTGTCTGGGCCCGTGCTCCATGGGGAGGGCGGAGGAGGGCTGAAGGGGTTCGGGGAGGTTGTAGGCTGGCAGCGAGGGCTGGCGCGTGTGGGTGGGGCTCGGGCCGGGCCGAGTGGCGTGCGTGCGTGCGTGCGTGGCTGTGGTCCTTGGTGTGCGCTGCGGTACAGTGCGTGTGTCTGCGGGGCCCTGGGCTCGCGTGGGCTCGGCGTCGGGTGGGTGGGTGGGCGGGCGGGCAGGGGGGGCAGCATTGACAGTGGCGGCGGGCGAGCGCCGGCAGCAGGCTCTTGGGGCTTTCCGGAGCGGCGGCCGTCGTCTACGGCCATACCACCCTGAACGCGCCCGATCTCGTCTGATCTCGGAAGCTAAGCAGGGTCGGGCCTGGTTAGTACTTGGATGGGAGACCGCCTGGGAATACCGGGTGCTGTAGGCTTTTTGGACTCCGCCCCGGCGTGTCCTCTCTTGCTTTTGGTCACTGTCAGGACCACAGCCGGCCCCTCGGGGACCAGAGACCCGGGCCCAGGGCAGTCCAGCCCCACCCACACCCCACACTCGGGAGAGAGCACCCCGCCCCCCTCGTCCTCCTCGCATAGGACGAGGCTTGTATTGCCCATCACCGCTGGCTCCCGGAGCCCTCAGAGTGGGCACCGCCACACCACACCACACCACACCACACCACACCACACCACACCGCACCTCCCTGCAGGGCTGGCTGGCTAGCTAGCTGGCAGAGGTTTGGAGGGGAGAGCCTGTCTCCATTTGCACCACGCCCAGGATGCCCTCCAACACCCATCCGTCCCACCCATCCTGATCCAACACCGCACTTGGCTCCCACCTTGCACAGGCAGGGAGGGGGGTGGACAAGGCTACTCCATCCCTCGCCCTCGCCCACTCCCTCTCCGTGGGAGGAGTCCCGGAAGAACCCAGCCACCACCTGCCACTCTAGCCTGCCTCGGGAGGTTAGGGAGCTCTGGGGGCCTGTGTCAGTGTGTCTGCTTGTGTCTTGTGTCTGGTGCGTGGGTTCATGCGCTGGTATGTGTGGGTGTGAGAGCACGCAAGAGACTGTTTGACGGGTGTGAGAGTGTGTGTGGCCATCCTGCCTTCTGCTAATGCGCCTCTGTATGTGTGTGTGTGTGTGTGTGTGTGTGTGTGTGTGTAGCATGAGGGCCCTTCCTGCATACTTGCTCTTATCAGCCAGTACACACAAGTGTGTGTGCCTGGGGGATTGGGTGGGTGTGCCAGCCCGCTAGTGTGGGAGTGCTGTGTGTATATGTGTGTGTATGTGTGATGGCATGTGTGCTTTGGGGCCTGGAAGCGCTCGCGCGGGTCCGCGCAGTGCGATCATGCTTGTGAGTGCGTGTGGATGTGCGTGTGTGCGCACGCACGCGTGTAACCGTTCGTCAAGTTCCCACTTCTGTGGATCAGTAGCGCGTCTGGGCCATCGCGCTTTCTCGCCCGGGGGCGCCCGCGAGCCCTTGCTCGTGTCGGGCGCAGGGTGCCCCTGTGTGGGTATTGTGTGTGCGCCCGCTCGCTCCAAAGGGAGGGCACGGACAGTGCCTGGCTCCAGGGCTAGCCTGTGCCGCTGGCTGTGGCTGTGCGGATGCTGGGTGGGATGGGATGCCAGCCATCCACAGTCAGTCGGATTCCCGTGCGTGTCCAGGCTGAGGGTCCCAGTCCGGGGCACGGGGAGGGACTGAGGGACGGACGGTGCCGTGAGCGAGGTGGGGCCCAGCGTCCCCGATTCCAGATTCCAGAAGCCGGACTGTCCTCCTCGTCCTCCTCGAGCGTCCAGGGCAAGAGGAGGTCACGCGTGGGTGGGTGGGTGGGTGGGTGGGTGGGTGAGGATGCTGGTCCAAGAACCTCCGGGGAGGGGAGGGGAGGGGAGTGGAGGGGAGGGGAGGAGTAGGAGAAGGAGAGGTCTCCGTGGGGCCAAGTCTGGCACTCACTGTCTGGGCCCGTGCTCCATGGGGAGGGCGGAGGAGGGCTGAAGGGGTTAGGGGAGGTTGTAGGCTGGCAGCGAGGGCTGGCGCGTGTGGGTGGGGCTCGGGCCGGGCCGAGTGGCGTGCGTGCGTGCGTGCGTGGCTGTGGTCCTTGGTGTGCGCTGCGGTACAGTGCGTGTGTCTGCGGGGCCCTGGGCTCGCGTGGGCTCGGCGTCGGGTGGGTGGGTGGGCGGGCGGGCAGGGGGGCAGCGTTGACAGTGGCGGCGGGCGAGCGCCGGCAGCAGGCTCTTGGGGCTTTCCGGAGCGGCGGCCGTCGTCTACGGCCATACCACCCTGAACGCGCCCGATCTCGTCTGATCTCGGAAGCTAAGCAGGGTCGGGCCTGGTTAGTACTTGGATGGGAGACCGCCTGGGAATACCGGGTGCTGGAGGCTTTTTGGACTCCGCCCCGGCGTGTCCTCTCTTGCTTTTGGTCACTATCAGGACCACAGCCGGCCCCTCGGGGACCAGAGACCCGGGCCCAGGGCAGTCCATCCCCACCCACACCCCACACTCGGGAGAGAGCACCCCGCCCCCCTCGTCCTCCTCGCATAGGACGAGGCTTGTATTGCCCATCACCGCTGGCTCCCGGAGCCCTCAGAGTGGGCACCGCCACACCACACCACACCACACCACACCACACCGCACCTCCCTGCAGGGCTGGCTGGCTAGCTAGCTGGCAGAGGTTTGGAGGGGAGAGCCTGTCTCCATTTGCACCAAGCCCAGGATGCCCTCCAACACCCATCCGTCCCACCCATCCTGATCCAACACCGCACTTGGCTCCCACCTTGCACAGGCAGGGAGGGGGGTGGACAAGGCTACTCCACCCCTCGCCCTCGCCCACTCCCTCTCCGTGGGAGGAGTCCCGGAAGAACCCAGCCACCACCTGCCACTCTAGCCTGCCTCGGGAGGTCTAGGGAGCTCTGGGGGCCTGTGTCAGTGTTTCTGCTTGTGTCTTGTGTCTGGTGCGTGAGTTCATGCGCTGGTATGTGTGGGTGTGAGAGCACGCAAGAGACTGTTTGACGGGTGTGAGAGTGTGTGTGGCCATCCTGCCTTCTGCTAATGCGCCTCTGTATGTGTGTGTGTGTGTGTGTGTGTGTAGCATGAGGGCCCTTCCTGCATACTTGCTCTTATCAGCCAGTACACACAAGTGTGTGTGCCTGGGGGATTGGGTGGGTGTGCCAGCCCGCTAGTGTGGGAGTGCTGTGTGTATATGTGTGTGTATGTGTGATGGCATGTGTGCTTTGGGGCCTGGAAGCGCTCGCGCGGGTCCGCGCAGTGCGATCATGCTTGTGAGTGCGTGTGGATGTGCGTGTGTGCGCACGCACGCGTGTAACCGTTCGTCAAGTTTCCACTTCTGTGGATCAGTAGCGCGTCTGGGCCATCGCGCTTTCTCGCCCGGGGGCGCCCGCGAGCCCTTGCTCGTGTCTGGCGCAGGGTGCCCCTGTGTGGGTATTGTGTGTGCGCCCGCTCGCTCCAAAGGGAGGGCACGGACAGTGCCTGGCTCCAGGGCTAGCCTGTGCCGCTGGCTGTGGCTGTGCGGATGCTGGGTGGGATGGGATGCCAGCCATCCACAGTCAGTCGGATTCCCGTGCGTGTCCAGGCTGAGGGTCCCAGTCCGGGGCACAGGGAGGGACTGAGGGTCGGATGGTGCCGTGAGCGAGGTGGGGCCCAGCGTCCCCGATTCCAGATTCCAGAAGCCGGACTGTCCTCCTCGTCCTCCTCGAGCGTCCAGGGCAAGAGGAGGTCACGCGTGGGTGGGTGGGTGGGTGGGTGGGTGAGGATGCTGGTCCAAGAACCTCCGGGGAGGGGAGGGGAGGGGAGTGGAGGGGAGGGGAGGAGTAGGAGAAGGAGAGGTCTCCGTGGGGCCAAGTCTGGCACTCACTGTCTGGGCCCGTGCTCCATGGGGAGGGCGGAGGAGGGCTGAAGGGGTTCGGGGAGGTTGTAGGCTGGCAGCGAGGGCTGGCGCGTGTGGGTGGGGCTCGGGCCGGGCCGAGTGGCGTGCGTGCGTGCGTGCGTGCGTGGCTGTGGTCCTTGGTGTGCGCTGCGGTACAGTGCGTGTGTCTGCGGGGCCCTGGGCTCGCGTGGGCTCGGCGTCGGGTGGGTGGGTGGGCGGGCGGGCAGGGGGGCAGCGTTGACAGTGGCGGCGGGCGAGCGCCGGCAGCAGGCTCTTGGGGCTTTCCGGAGCGGCAGCCGTCGTCTACGGCCATACCACCCTGAACGCGCCCGATCTCGTCTGATCTCGGAAGCTAAGCAGGGTCGGGCCTGGTTAGTACTTGGATGGGAGACCGCCTGGGAATACCGGGTGCTGTAGGCTTTTTGGACTCCGCCCCGGCGTGTCCTCTCTTGCTTTTGGTCACTGTCAGGACCACAGCCGGCCCCTCGGGGACCAGAGACCCGGGCCCAGGGCAGTCCAGCCCCACCCACACCCCACACTCGGGAGAGAGCACCCCGCCCCCCTCGTCCTCCTCGCATAGGACGAGGCTTGTATTGCCCATCACCGCTGGCTCCCGGAGCCCTCAGAGTGGGCACCGCCACACCACACCACACCACACCACACCACACCACACCACACCACACCGCACCTCCCTGCAGGGCTGGCTGGCTAGCTAGCTGGCAGAGGTTTGGAGGGGAGAGCCTGTCTCCATTTGCACCACGCCCAGGATGCCCTCCAACACCCATCCGTCCCACCCATCCTGATCCAACACCGCACTTGGCTCCCACCTTGCACAGGCAGGGAGGGGGGTGGACAAGGCTACTCCATCCCTCGCCCTCGCCCACTCCCTCTCCGTGGGAGGAGTCCCGGAAGAACCCAGCCACCACCTGCCACTCTAGCCTGCCTCGGGAGGTCTAGGGAGCTCTGGGGGCCTGTGTCAGTGTGTCTGCTTGTGTCTTGTGTCTGGTGCGTGGGTTCATGCGCTGGTATGTGTGGGTGTGAGAGCACGCAAGAGACTGTTTGACGGGTGTGAGAGTGTGTGTGGCCATCCTGCCTTCTGCTAATGCGCCTCTGTATGTGTGTGTGTGTGTGTGTGTGTGTGTGTGTGTGTGTAGCATGAGGGCCCTTCCTGCATACTTGCTCTTATCAGCCAGTACACACAAGTGTGTGTGCCTGGGGGATTGGGTGGGTGTGCCAGCCCGCTAGTGTGGGAGTGCTGTGTGTATATGTGTGTGTATGTGTGATGGCATGTGTGCTTTGGGGCCTGGAAGCGCTCGCGCGGGTCCGCGCAGTGCGATCATGCTTGTGAGTGCGTGTGGATGTGCGTGTGTGCGCACGCACGCGTGTAACCGTTCGTCAAGTTCCCACTTCTGTGGATCAGTAGCGCGTCTGGGCCATCGCGCTTTCTCGCCCGGGGGCGCCCGCGAGCCCTTGCTCGTGTCGGGCGCAGGGTGCCCCTGTGTGGGTATTGTGTGTGCGCCCGCTCGCTCCAAAGGGAGGGCACGGACAGTGCCTGGCTCCAGGGCTAGCCTGTGCCGCTGGCTGTGGCTGTGCGGATGCTGGGTGGGATGGGATGCCAGCCATCCACAGTCAGTCGGATTCCCGTGCGTGTCCAGGCTGAGGGTCCCAGTCCGGGGCACGGGGAGGGACTGAGGGACGGACGGTGCCGTGAGCGAGGTGGGGCCCAGCGTCCCCGATTCCAGATTCCAGAAGCCGGACTGTCCTCCTCGTCCTCCTCGAGCGTCCAGGGCAAGAGGAGGTCACGCGTGGGTGGGTGGGTGGGTGGGTGGGTGGGTGAGGATGCTGGTCCAAGAACCTCCGGGGAGGGGAGGGGAGGGGAGTGGAGGGGAGGGGAGGAGTAGGAGAAGGAGAGGTCTCCGTGGGGCCAAGTCTGGCACTCACTGTCTGGGCCCGTGCTCCATGGGGAGGGCGGAGGAGGGCTGAAGGGGTTCGGGGAGGTTGTAGGCTGGCAGCGAGGGCTGGCGCGTGTGGGTGGGGCTCGGGCCGGGCCGAGTGGCGTGCGTGCGTGCGTGCGTGGCTGTGGTCCTTGGTGTGCGCTGCGGTACAGTGCGTGTGTCTGCGGGGCCCTGGGCTCGCGTGGGCTCGGCGTCGGGTGGGTGGGTGGGCGGGCGGGCAGGGGGGCAGCGTTGACAGTGGCGGCGGGCGAGCGCCGGCAGCAGGCTCTTGGGGCTTTCCGGAGCGGCGGCCGTCGTCTACGGCCATACCACCCTGAACGCGCCCGATCTCGTCTGATTTCGGAAGCTAAGCAGGGTCGGGCCTGGTTAGTACTTGGATGGGAGACCGCCTGGGAATACCGGGTGCTGTAGGCTTTTTGGACTCCGCCCCGGCGTGTCCTCTCTTGCTTTTGGTCACTGTCAGGACCACAGCCGGCCCCTCGGGGACCAGAGACCCGGGCCCAGGGCAGTCCATCCCCACCCACACCCCACACTCGGGAGAGAGCACCCCGCCCCCCTCGTCCTCCTCGCATAGGACGAGGCTTGTATTGCCCATCACCGCTGGCTCCCGGAGCCCTCAGAGTGGGCACCGCCACACCACACCACACCACACCACACCACACCACACCACACCGCACCTCCCTGCAGGGCTGGCTGGCTAGCTAGCTGGCAGAGGTTTGGAGGGGAGAGCCTGTCTCCATTTGCACCACGCCCAGGATGCACTCCAACACCCATCCGTCCCACCCATCCTGATCCAACACCGCACTTGGCTCCCACCTTGCACAGGCAGGGAGGGGGGTGGACAAGGCTACTCCATCCCTCGCCCTCGCCCACTCCCTCTCCGTGGGAGGAGTCCCGGAAGAACCCAGCCACCACCTGCCACTCTAGCCTGCCTCGGGAGGTCTAGGGAGCTCTGGGGGCCTGTGTCAGTGTGTCTGCTTGTGTCTTGTGTCTGGTGCGTGGGTTCATGCGCTGGTATGTGTGGGTGTGAGAGCACGCAAGAGACTGTTTGACGGGTGTGAGAGTGTGTGTGGCCATCCTGCCTTCTGCTAATGCGCCTCTGTATGTGTGTGTGTGTGTGTGTGTGTGTGTGTGTAGCATGAGGGCCCTTCCTGCATACTTGCTCTTATCAGCCAGTACACACAAGTGTGTGTGCCTGGGGGATTGGGTGGGTGTGCCAGCCCGCTAGTGTGGGAGTGCTGTGTGTATATGTGTGTGTATGTGTGATGGCATGTGTGCTTTGGGGCCTGGAAGCGCTCGCGCGGGTCCGCGCAGTGCGATCATGCTTGTGAGTGCGTGTGGATGTGCGTGTGTGCGCACGCACGCGTGTAACCGTTCGTCAAGTTCCCACTTCTGTGGATCAGTAGCGCGTCTGGGCCATCGCGCTTTCTCGCCCGGGGGCGCCCGCGAGCCCTTGCTCGTGTCGGGCGCAGGGTGCCCCTGTGTGGGTATTGTGTGTGCGCCCGCTCGCTCCAAAGGGAGGGCACGGACAGTGCCTGGCTCCAGGGCTAGCCTGTGCCGCTGGCTGTGGCTGTGCGGATGCTGGGTGGGATGGGATGCCAGCCATCCACAGTCAGTCGGATTCCCGTGCGTGTCCAGGCTGAGGGTCCCAGTCCGGGGCACGGGGAGGGACTGAGGGACGGACGGTGCCGTGAGCGAGGTGGGGCCCAGCGTCCCCGATTCCAGATTCCAGAAGCCGGACTGTCCTCCTCGTCCTCCTCGAGCGTCCAGGGCAAGAGGAGGTCACGCGTGGGTGGGTGGGTGGGTGGGTGGGTGAGGATGCTGGTCCAAGAACCTCCGGGGAGGGGAGGGGAGGGGAGTGGAGGGGAGGGGAGGAGTAGGAGAAGGAGAGGTCTCCGTGGGGCCAAGTCTGGCACTCACTGTCTGGGCCCGTGCTCCATGGGGAGGGCGGAGGAGGGCTGAAGGGGTTCGGGGAGGTTGTAGGCTGGCAGCGAGGGCTGGCGCGTGTGGGTGGGGCTCGGGCCGGGCCGAGTGGCGTGCGTGCGTGCGTGCGTGGCTGTGGTCCTTGGTGTGCGCTGCGGTACAGTGCGTGTGTCTGCGGGGCCCTGGGCTCGCGTGGGCTCGGCGTCGGGTGGGTGGGTGGGCGGGCGGGCAGGGGGGCAGCATTGACAGTGGCGGCGGGCGAGCGCCGGCAGCAGGCTCTTGGGGCTTTCCGGAGCGGCGGCCGTCGTCTACGGCCATACCACCCTGAACGCGCCCGATCTCGTCTGATCTCGGAAGCTAAGCAGGGTCGGGCCTGGTTAGTACTTGGATGGGAGACCGCCTGGGAATACCGGGTGCTGTAGGCTTTTTGGACTCCGCCCCGGCGTGTCCTCTCTTGCTTTTGGTCACTGTCAGGACCACAGCCGGCCCCTCGGGGACCAGAGACCCGGGCCCAGGGCAGTCCAGCCCCACCCACACCCCACACTCGGGAGAGAGCACCCCGCCCCCCTCGTCCTCCTCGCATAGGACGAGGCTTGTATTGCCCATCACCGCTGGCTCCCGGAGCCCTCAGAGTGGGCACCGCCACACCACACCACACCACACCACACCACACCACACCACACCACACCACACCGCACCTCCCTGCAGGGCTGGCTGGCTAGCTAGCTGGCAGAGGTTTGGAGGGGAGAGCCTGTCTCCATTTGCACCACGCCCAGGATGCCCTCCAACACCCATCCGTCCCACCCATCCTGATACAACACCGCACTTGGCTCCCACCTTGCACAGGCAGGGAGGGGGGTGGACAAGGCTACTCCATCCCTCGCCCTCGCCCACTCCCTCTCCGTGGGAGGAGTCCCGGAAGAACCCAGCCACCACCTGCCACTCTAGCCTGCCTCGGGAGGTCTAGGGAGCTCTGGGGGCCTGTGTCAGTGTGTCTGCTTGTGTCTTGTGTCTGGTGCGTGGGTTCATGCGCTGGTATGTGTGGGTGTGAGAGCACGCAAGAGACTGTTTGACGGGTGTGAGAGTGTGTGTGGCCATCCTGCCTTCTGCTAATGCGCCTCTGTATGTGTGTGTGTGTGTGTGTGTGTGTGTGTGTGTGTAGCATGAGGGCCCTTCCTGCATACTTGCTCTTATCAGCCAGTACACACAAGTGTGTGTGCCTGGGGGATTGGGTGGGTGTGCCAGCCCGCTAGTGTGGGAGTGCTGTGTGTATATGTGTGTGTATGTGTGATGGCATGTGTGCTTTGGGGCCTGGAAGCGCTCGCGCGGGTCCGCGCAGTGCGATCATGCTTGTGAGTGCGTGTGGATGTGCGTGTGTGCGCACGCACGCGTGTAACCGTTCGTCAAGTTCCCACTTCTGTGGATCAGTAGCGCGTCTGGGCCATCGCGCTTTCTCGCCCGGGGGCGCCCGCGAGCCCTTGCTCGTGTCGGGCGCAGGGTGCCCCTGTGTGGGTATTGTGTGTGCGCCCGCTCGCTCCAAAGGGAGGGCACGGACAGTGCCTGGCTCCAGGGCTAGCCTGTGCCGCTGGCTGTGGCTGTGCGGATGCTGGGTGGGATGGGATGCCAGCCATCCACAGTCAGTCGGATTCCCGTGCGTGTCCAGGCTGAGGGTCCCAGTCCGGGGCACGGGGAGGGACTGAGGGACGGACGGTGCCGTGAGCGAGGTGGGGCCCAGCGTCCCCGATTCCAGATTCCAGAAGCCGGACTGTCCTCCTCGTCCTCCTCGAGCGTCCAGGGCAAGAGGAGGTCACGCGTGGGTGGGTGGGTGGGTGGGTGGGTGGGTGAGGATGCTGGTCCAAGAACCTCCGGGGAGGGGAGGGGAGGGGAGTGGAGGGGAGGGGAGGAGTAGGAGAAGGAGAGGTCTCCGTGGGGCCAAGTCTGGCACTCACTGTCTGGGCCCGTGCTCCATGGGGAGGGCGGAGGAGGGCTGAAGGGGTTAGGGGAGGTTGTAGGCTGGCAGCGAGGGCTGGCGCGTGTGGGTGGGGCTCGGGCCGGGCCGAGTGGCGTGCGTGCGTGCGTGCGTGGCTGTGGTCCTTGGTGTGCGCTGCGGTACAGTGCGTGTGTCTGCGGGGCCCTGGGCTCGCGTGGGCTCGGCGTCGGGTGGGTGGGTGGGCGGGCGGGCAGGGGGGCAGCGTTGACAGTGGCGGCGGGCGAGCGCCGGCAGCAGGCTCTTGGGGCTTTCCGGAGCGGCGGCCGTCGTCTACGGCCATACCACCCTGAACGCGCCGGATCTCGTCTGATCTCGGAAGCTAAGCAGGGTCGGGCCTGGTTAGTACTTGGATGGGAGACCGCCTGGGAATACCGGGTGCTGGAGGCTTTTTGGACTCCGCCCCGGCGTGTCCTCTCTTGCTTTTGGTCACTATCAGGACCACAGCCGGCCCCTCGGGGACCAGAGACCCGGGCCCAGGGCAGTCCATCCCCACCCACACCCCACACTCGGGAGAGAGCACCCCGCCCCCCTCGTCCTCCTCGCATAGGACGAGGCTTGTATTGCCCATCACCGCTGGCTCCCGGAGCCCTCAGAGTGGGCACCGCCACACCACACCACACCACACCACACCACACCGCACCTCCCTGCAGGGCTGGCTGGCTAGCTAGCTGGCAGAGGTTTGGAGGGGAGAGCCTGTCTCCATTTGCACCAAGCCCAGGATGCCCTCCAACACCCATCCGTCCCACCCATCCTGATCCAACACCGCACTTGGCTCCCACCTTGCACAGGCAGGGAGGGGGGTGGACAAGGCTACTCCACCCCTCGCCCTCGCCCACTCCCTCTCCGTGGGAGGAGTCCCGGAAGAACCCAGCCACCACCTGCCACTCTAGCCTGCCTCGGGAGGTCTAGGGAGCTCTGGGGGCCTGTGTCAGTGTTTCTGCTTGTGTCTTGTGTCTGGTGCGTGAGTTCATGCGCTGGTATGTGTGGGTGTGAGAGCACGCAAGAGACTGTTTGACGGGTGTGAGAGTGTGTGTGGCCATCCTGCCTTCTGCTAATGCGCCTCTGTATGTGTGTGTGTGTGTGTGTGTGTGTAGCATGAGGGCCCTTCCTGCATACTTGCTCTTATCAGCCAGTACACACAAGTGTGTGTGCCTGGGGGATTGGGTGGGTGTGCCAGCCCGCTAGTGTGGGAGTGCTGTGTGTATATGTGTGTGTATGTGTGATGGCATGTGTGCTTTGGGGCCTGGAAGCGCTCGCGCGGGTCCGCGCAGTGCGATCATGCTTGTGAGTGCGTGTGGATGTGCGTGTGTGCGCACGCACGCGTGTAACCGTTCGTCAAGTTTCCACTTCTGTGGATCAGTAGCGCGTCTGGGCCATCGCGCTTTCTCGCCCGGGGGGCGCCCGCGAGCCCTTGCTCGTGTCTGGCGCAGGGTGCCCCTGTGTGGGTATTGTGTGTGCGCCCGCTCGCTCCAAAGGGAGGGCACGGACAGTGCCTGGCTCCAGGGCTAGCCTGTGCCGCTGGCTGTGGCTGTGCGGATGCTGGGTGGGATGGGATGCCAGCCATCCACAGTCAGTCGGATTCCCGTGCGTGTCCAGGCTGAGGGTCCCAGTCCGGGGCACAGGGAGGGACTGAGGGTCGGATGGTGCCGTGAGCGAGGTGGGGCCCAGCGTCCCCGATTCCAGATTCCAGAAGCCGGACTGTCCTCCTCGTCCTCCTCGAGCGTCCAGGGCAAGAGGAGGTCACGCGTGGGTGGGTGGGTGGGTGGGTGGGTGGGTGAGGATGCTGGTCCAAGAACCTCCGGGGAGGGGAGGGGAGGGGAGTGGAGGGGAGGGGAGGAGTAGGAGAAGGAGAGGTCTCCGTGGGGCCAAGTCTGGCACTCACTGTCTGGGCCCGTGCTCCATGGGGAGGGCGGAGGAGGGCTGAAGGGGTTCGGGGAGGTTGTAGGCTGGCAGCGAGGGCTGGCGCGTGTGGGTGGGGCTCGGGCCGGGCCGAGTGGCGTGCGTGCGTGCGTGCGTGCGTGGCTGTGGTCCTTGGTGTGCGCTGCGGTACAGTGCGTGTGTCTGCGGGGCCCTGGGCTCGCGTGGGCTCGGCGTCGGGTGGGTGGGTGGGCGGGCGGGCAGGGGGGCAGCGTTGACAGTGGCGGCGGGCGAGCGCCGGCAGCAGGCTCTTGGGGCTTTCCGGAGCGGCGGCCGTCGTCTACGGCCATACCACCCTGAACGCGCCCGATCTCGTCTGATCTCGGAAGCTAAGCAGGGTCGGGCCTGGTTAGTACTTGGATGGGAGACCGCCTGGGAATACCGGGTGCTGTAGGCTTTTTGGACTCCGCCCCGGCGTGTCCTCTCTTGCTTTTGGTCACTGTCAGGACCACAGCCGGCCCCTCGGGGACCAGAGACCCGGGCCCAGGGCAGTCCAGCCCCACCCACACCCCACACTCGGGAGAGAGCACCCCGCCCCCCTCGTCCTCCTCGCATAGGACGAGGCTTGTATTGCCCATCACCGCTGGCTCCCGGAGCCCTCAGAGTGGGCACCGCCACACCACACCACACCACACCACACCACACCACACCACACCACACCACACCGCACCTCCCTGCAGGGCTGGCTGGCTAGCTAGCTGGCAGAGGTTTGGAGGGGAGAGCCTGTCTCCATTTGCACCACGCCCAGGATGCCCTCCAACACCCATCCGTCCCACCCATCCTGATCCAACACCGCACTTGGCTCCCACCTTGCACAGGCAGGGAGGGGGGTGGACAAGGCTACTCCATCCCTCGCCCTCGCCCACTCCCTCTCCGTGGGAGGAGTCCCGGAAGAACCCAGCCACCACCTGCCACTCTAGCCTGCCTCGGGAGGTCTAGGGAGCTCTGGGGGCCTGTGTCAGTGTGTCTGCTTGTGTCTTGTGTCTGGTGCGTGGGTTCATGCGCTGGTATGTGTGGGTGTGAGAGCACGCAAGAGACTGTTTGACGGGTGTGAGAGTGTGTGTGGCCATCCTGCCTTCTGCTAATGCGCCTCTGTATGTGTGTGTGTGTGTGTGTGTGTGTGTGTGTGTGTGTAGCATGAGGGCCCTTCCTGCATACTTGCTCTTATCAGCCAGTACACACAAGTGTGTGTGCCTGGGGGATTGGGTGGGTGTGCCAGCCCGCTAGTGTGGGAGTGCTGTGTGTATATGTGTGTGTATGTGTGATGGCATGTGTGCTTTGGGGCCTGGAAGCGCTCGCGCGGGTCCGCGCAGTGCGATCATGCTTGTGAGTGCGTGTGGATGTGCGTGTGTGCGCACGCACGCGTGTAACCGTTCGTCAAGTTCCCACTTCTGTGGATCAGTAGCGCGTCTGGGCCATCGCGCTTTCTCGCCCGGGGGCGCCCGCGAGCCCTTGCTCGTGTCGGGCGCAGGGTGCCCCTGTGTGGGTATTGTGTGTGCGCCCGCTCGCTCCAAAGGGAGGGCACGGACAGTGCCTGGCTCCAGGGCTAGCCTGTGCCGCTGGCTGTGGCTGTGCGGATGCTGGGTGGGATGGGATGCCAGCCATCCACAGTCAGTCGGATTTCCGTGCGTGTCCAGGCTGAGGGTCCCAGTCCGGGGCACGGGGAGGGACTGAGGGACGGACGGTGCCGTGAGCGAGGTGGGGCCCAGCGTCCCCGATTCCAGATTCCAGAAGCCGGACTGTCCTCCTCGTCCTCCTCGAGCGTCCAGGGCAAGAGGAGGTCACGCGTGGGTGGGTGGGTGGGTGAGGATGCTGGTCCAAGAACCTCCGGGGAGGGGAGGGGAGGGGAGTGGAGGGGAGGGGAGGAGTAGGAGAAGGAGAGGTCTCCGTGGGGCCAAGTCTGGCACTCACTGTCTGGGCCCGTGCTCCATGGGGAGGGCGCAGGAGGGCTGAAGGGGTTCGGGGAGGTTGTAGGCTGGCAGCGAGGGCTGGCGCGTGTGGGTGGGGCTCGGGCCGGGCCGAGTGGCGTGCGTGCGTGCGTGGCTGTGGTCCTTGGTGTGCGCTGCGGTACAGTGCGTGTGTCTGCGGGGCCCTGTGCTCGCGTGGGCTCGGCGTCGGGTGGGTGGGCGGGCGGGCAGGGGGGCAGCGTTGACAGTGGCGGCGGGCGAACGCCGGCAGCAGGCTCTTGGGGCTTTCCGGAGCGGCGGCCGTCGTCTACGGCCATACCACCCTGAACGCGCCCGATCTCGTCTGATCTCGGAAGCTAAGCAGGGTCGGGCCTGGTTAGTACTTGGATGGGAGACCGCCTGGGAATACTGGGTGCTGTAGGCTTTTTGGACTCCGCCCCGGCGTGTCCTCTCTTGCTTTTGGTCACTGTCACGACCACAGCCGGCCCCTCGGGGACCAGAGACCCGGGCCCAGGGCAGTCCAGCCCCACCCACACCCCACACTCGGGAGAGAGCACCCCGCCCCCCTCGTCCTCCTCGCATAGGACGAGGCTTGTATTGCCCATCACTGCTGGCTCCCGGAGCCCTCAGAGTGGGCACCGCCACACCACACCACACCACACCGCACCTCCCTGCAGGGCTGGCTGGCTAGCTAGCTGGCTGGCAGAGGTTTGGAGGGGAGAGCCTGTCTCCATTTGCACCAAGCCCAGGATGCCCTCCAACACCCATCCGTCCCACCCATCCTGATCCAACACCGCACTTGGCTCCCACCTTGCACAGGCAGGGAGGGGGGTGGACAAGGCTACTCCACCCCTCGCCCTCGCCCACTCCCTCTCCGTGGGAGGAGTCCCGGAAGAACCCAGCCACCACCTGCCACTCTAGCCTGCCTCGGGAGGTCTAGGGAGCTCTGGGGGCCTGTGTCAGTGTGTCTGCTTGTGTCTTGTGTCTGGTGCGTGAGTTCATGCGCTGGTATGTGTGGGTGTGAGAGCACGCAAGAGACTGTTTGACGGGTGTGAGAGTGTGTGTGGCCATCCTGCCTTCTGCTAATGCGCCTCTGTATGTGTGTGTGTGTGTGTGTGTGTGTGTGTGTAGCATGAGGGCCCTTCCTGCATACTTGCTCTTATCAGCCAGTACACACAAGTGTGTGTGCCTGGGGGATTGGGTGGGTGTGCCAGCCGGCTAGTGTGGGAGTGCTGTGTGTATATGTGTGTGTATGTGTGATGGCATGTGTGCTTTGGGGCCTGGAAGCGCTCGCGCGGGTCCGCGCAGTGCGATCATGCTTGTGAGTGCGTGTGGATGTGCGTGTGTGCGCACGCATGCGTGTAACCGTTCGTCAAGTTCCCACTTCTGTGCATCAGTAGCGTGTCTGGGCCATCGCGCTTTCTCGCCCGGGGGCGCCCGCGAGCCCTTGCTCGTGTCGGGCGCAGGGTGCCCCTGTGTGGGTATTGTGTGTGCGCCCGCTCGCTCCAAAGGGAGGGCACGGACAGTGCCTGGCTCCAGGGCTAGCCTGTGCCGCTGGCTGTGGCTGTGCGGATGCTGGGTGGGATGGGATGCCAGCCATCCACAGTCAGTCGGATTTCCGTGCGTGTCCAGGCTGAGGGTCCCAGTCCGGGGCACGGGGAGGGACTGAGGGACGGACGGTGCCGTGAGCGAGGTGGGGCCCAGCGTCCCCGATTCCAGATTCCAGAAGCCGGACTGTCCTCCTCGTCCTCCTCGAGCGTCCAGGGCAAGAGGAGGTCACGCGTGGGTGGGTGGGTGGGTGAGGATGCTGGTCCAAGAACCTCCGGGGAGGGGAGGGGAGGGGAGTGGAGGGGAGGGGAGGAGTAGGAGAAGGAGAGGTCTCCGTGGGGCCAAGTCTGGCACTCACTGTCTGGGCCCGTGCTCCATGGGGAGGGCGCAGGAGGGCTGAAGGGGTTCGGGGAGGTTGTAGGCTGGCAGCGAGGGCTGGCGCGTGTGGGTGGGGCTCGGGCCGGGCTGAGTGGCATGCGTGCGTGCGTGGCTGTGGTCCTTGGTGTGCGCTGCGGTACAGTGCGTGTGTCTGCGGGGCCCTGGGCTCGCGTGGGCTCGGCGTCGGGTGGGTGGGCGGGCGGGCAGGGGGGCAGTGTTCACAGTGGCGGCGGGCGAGCGCCGGCAGCAGGCTCTTGGGGCTTTCCGGAGCGGTGGCGGTCGTCTACGGCCATACCACCCTGAACGCGCCCGATCTCGTCTGATCTTGGAAGCTAAGCAGGGTCGGGCCTGGTTAGTACTTGGATGGGAGACCGCCTGGGAATACCGGGTGCTGTAGGCTTTTTGGACTCCGCCCCGGCGTGTCCTCTCTTGCTTTTGGTCACTGTCACGACCACAGCCGGCCCCTCGGGGACCAGAGACCCGGGCCCAGGGCAGTCCAGCCCCACCCACACCCCACACTCGGGAGAGAGCACCACGCCCCCCTCGTCCTCCTCGCATAGGACGAGGCTTGTATTGCCCATCACCGCTGGCTCCGGGAGCCCTCAGAGTGGGCACCGCCACACCACACCACACCGCACCTCCCTGCAGGCCTGGCTGGCTAGCTAGGTGGCAGAGGTATGGAGGGGAGAGCCTGTCTCCATTTGCACCAAGCCCAGGATGGCCTCCAACACCCATCCGTCCCACCCATCCTGATCCAACACCGCACTTGGCTCCCACCTTGCACAGGCAGGGAGGGGGGTGGACAAGGCTACTCCACCCCTCGCCCTCGCCCACTCCCTCTCCGTGGGAGGAGTCCCGGAAGAACCCAGCCACCACCTGCCACTCTAGCCTGCCTCGGGAGGTCTAGGGAGCTGTGGGGGCCTGTGTCAGTGTGTCTGCTTGTGTCTTGTGTCTGGTGCGTGAGTTCATGCGCTGGTATGTGTGGGTGTGAGAGCACGCAAGAGACTGTTTGACGGGTGTGAGAGTGTGTGTGGCCATCCTGCCTTCTGCTAATGCGCCTCTGTATGTGTGTGTGTGTGTGTGTGTGTAGCATGAGGGCCCTTCCTGCATACTTGCTCTTATCAGCCAGTACACACAAGTGTGTGTGCCTGGGGGATTGGGTGGGTGTGCCAGCCCGCTAGTGTGGGAGTGCTGTGTGTATATGTGTGTGTATGTGTGATGGCATGTGTGCTTTGGGGCCTGGAAGCGCTCGCGCGGGTCCGTGCAGTGCGATCATGCTTGTGAGTGCGTGTGGATGTGCGTGTGTGCGCACGCACGCCTGTAACCGGTCGTCAAATTCCCACTTCTGTGCATCAGTAGCGTGTCTGGGCCATCGAGCTTTCTCGCCCGGGGGCGCCCGAGAGCCATTGCTTGTGTCGGGCGCATTATGCCCCTGTGTGGGTATTGTGTGTGCGCCCGCTCGCTCCAAAGGGAGGGCACGGACAGTGCCTGGCTCCCGGGCTAGCCTGTGCCGCTGGCTGTGGCTGTGCGGATGCTGGGTGGGATGGGATGCCAGCCATCCACAGTCAGTCGGATTCCCGTGTGTGTCCAGGCTGAGGGTCCCAGTCCGGGGCAAGGGGAGGGACTGAGGGACGGACAGTGCAGTGAGCGAGGTGGGGCCAAGCGTCCCCGATTCCAGATTCCAGAAGCCGGACTGTCCTCCTCGTCCTCCTCGAGCGTCCAGGGCAAGAGGAGGTCACGCGTGGGTGGGTAGGTGGGTGGGTGAGGATGCTGGTCCAAGAACCTCCGGGGAGGGGAGGGGAGGGGAGTGGAGGGGAGGGGAGGAGTAGGAGAAGGAGAGGTCTCCGTGGGGCCAAGTCTGGCACTCACTGTCTGGGCCCGTGCTCCATGGGGAGGGCGGAGGAGGGCTGAAGGGGTTCGGGGAGGTTGTAGGCTGGCAGCGAGGGCTGGCGCGTGTGGGTGGGGCTCGGGCCCGGCCGAGTGGCATGCGTGCGTGCGTGGCTGTGGTCCTTGGTGTGCGCTGCGGTACAGTGCGTGTGTCTGCGGGGCCCTGGGCTCGCGTGGGCTCGGCGTCGGGTGGGTGGGCGGGCGGGCAGGGGGGCAGCGTTGACAGTGGCGGCGGGCGAGCGCCGGCATTAGGCTCTTGGGGCTTTCCGGAGCGGCTGGGTCGTCTATGGCCATACTACCCTGAACGCGCCCGATCTCGTCTGATCTCGGAAGCTAAGCAGGGTCCGGCCTGGTTAGTACTTGGATGGGAGACCGCCTGGGAATACCGGGTGCTGTAGGCTTTTTGGACTCCGCCCCAGCGGCGTGTCCTCTCTTGCTTTTGGTCACTGTCACGACCACAGCCGGCCCCTCGGGGACCAGAGACCCGGGCCCAGGGCAGTCCAGCCCCACCCACACCCCACACTCGGGAGAGAGCACCACGCCCCCCTCGTCCTCCTCGCATAGGACGAGGCTTGTATTGCCCATCACCGCTGGCTCCGGGAGCCCTCAGAGTGGGCACCGCCACACCACACCACACCGCACCTCCCTGCAGGGCTGGCTGGCTAGCTAGGTGGCAGAGGTTTGGAGGGGAGAGCCTGTCTCCATTTGCACCAAGCCCAGGATGGCCTCCAACACCCATCCGTCCCACCCATCCTGATCCAACACCGCACTTGCCTCCCACCTTGCACAGGCAGGGAGGGGGGGTGGACCAGGCTACTCCACCCCTCGCCCTCGCCCACTCCCTCTCCGTGGGAGGAGTCCCGGAAGAACCCAGCCACCACCTGCCTCTCTAGCCTGCCTCGGGAGGACTAGGGAGCTGTGGGGGCCTGTGTCAGTGTGTCTGCTTGTGTCTTGTGTCTGGTGCGTGAGTTCATGCGCTGGTATGCGTGGGTGTGAGAGCACGCAAGAGACTGTTTGACGGGTGTGAGAGTGTGTGTGGCCATCCTACCTTCTGCTAATGCGCCTCTGTATGTGTGTGTGTGTGTGTGTGTGTGTAGCATGAGGGCCCTTCCTGCATACTTGCTCTTATCAGCCAGTACACACAAGTGTGTGTGCCTGGGGGATTGGGTGGGTGTGCCAGCCCGCTAGTGTGGGAGTGCTGTGTGTATATGTGTGTGTATGTGTGATGGCATGTGTGCTTTGGGGCCTGGAAGCGCTCGCGCGGGTCCGCGCAGTGCGATCATGCTTGTGAGTGCGTGTGGATGTGCGTGTGTGCGCACGCACGCGTGTATCCGGTCGTCAAGTTCCCACTTCTGTGCATCAGTAGCGTGTCTGGGCCATCGAGCTTTCTCGCCCGGGGGTGCCCGAGAGCCATTGCTTGTGTCGGGCGCATTGTGCCCCTGTGTGGGTATTGTGTGTGCGCCCGCTCGCTCCAAAGGGAGGGCACGGACAGTGCCTGGCTCCCGGGCTAGCCTGTGCCGCTGGCTGTGGCTGTGCGGATGCTGGGTGGGATGGGATGCCAGCCATCCACAGTCAGTCGGATTCCCGTGTGTGTCCAGGCTGAGGGTCCCAGTCCGGGGCATGGGGAGGGACTGAGGGACGGACGGTGCAGTGAGCGAGGTGGGGCCCAGCGTCCCCGATTCCAGATTCCAGAAGCCGGACTGTCCTCCTCGTCCTCCTCGAGCGTCCAGGGCAAGAGGAGGTCACGCGTGGGTGGGTGGGTGGGTGGGTGAGGATGCTGGTCCAAGAACCTCCGGGGAGGGGAGGGGAGGGGAGTGGAGGGGAGGGGAGGAGTAGGAGAAGGAGAGGTCTCCGTGGGGCCAAGTCTGGCACTCACTGTCTGGGCCCGTGCTCCATGGGGAGGGCGGAGGAGGGCTGAAGGGGTTCGGGGAGGTTGTAGGCTGGCAGCGAGGGCTGGCGCGTGTGGGTGGGGCTCGGGCCGGGCCGAGTGGCGTGCGTGCGTGCGTGGCTGTGGTCCTTGGTGTGCGCTGCGGTACAGTGCGTGTGTCTGCGGGGCCCTGGGCTCGCGTGGGCTCGGCGTCGGGTGGGTGGGCGGGCGGGCAGGGGGGCAGCGTTGACAGTGGCGGCGGGCGAGCCCCGGCAGCAGGCTCTTGGAGCTTTCCGGAGCGGCAGCCGTCGTCTACGGCCATACCACCCTGAACGCGCCCGATCTCCTCTGATCTCGGAAGCTAAGCAGGGTCGGGCCTGGTTAGTACTTGGATGGGAGACCGCCTGGGAATACCGGGTGCTGTAGGCTTTTTGGACTCCGCCCCGGCGTGTCTTCTCTTGCTTTTGGTCACTGTCACGACCACAGCCGGCCCCTCGGGGACCAGAGACCCGGGCCCAGGGCAGTCCAGCCCCACCCACACCCCACACTCGGGAGAGAGCACCCCGCCCCCCTCGTCCTCCTCGCATAGGACGAGGCTTGTATTGCCCATCACCGCTGGCTCCCGGAGCCCTCAGAGTGGGCACCGCCACACCACACCACACCGCACCTCCCTGCAGGGCTGGCTGGCTAGCTAGCTGGCAGAGGTTTGGAGGGGAGAGCCTGTCTCCATTTGCACCAAGCCCAGGATGCCCTCCAACAACCACCCGTCCCACCCATCCTGATCCAACACCGCACTTGGCTCCCACCTTGCACAGGCAGGGAGGGGGGGTGGACCAGGCTACTCCACCCCTCGCCCTCGCCCACTCCCTCTCCGTGGGAGGAGACCCCGAAGAACTCAGCCACCACCTGCCTCTCTAGCCTGCCTCGGGAGGTCTAGGGAGCTGTGGGGGCCTGTGTCAGTGTGTCTGCTTGTGTCTTGTGTCTGGTGCATTAGTTCATGCGCTGGTATGTGTGGGTGTGAGAGCACGCAAGAGACTGTTTGACGGGTGTGAGAGTGTGTGTGGCCATCTTGCCCTCTGCTAATGCGCCTCTCTATGTGTGTGTGTGTGGGTGGGGGTAGGGGGAGGGGGGGTATGTGTGTGTGTGTGTGTGTAGCATGAGGGCCCTTCCTGCATACTTGCTCTGATCAGCCAGTACACACAAGTGTGTGTGCCTGGGGGATTGGGTGGGTGTGCCAGCCCGCTAGTGTGGGAGTGCTGTGTGTATATGTGTGTGTATGTGTGATGGCATGTATGCTTTGGGGCCTGGAAGCGCTCGCGCGGGCCCGCACAGTTCGATCATGCCTGTGAGTGTGTGTGTGTGGATGTGCGGGTGTGCGCACGCTCGCGTGTAACCGGTCCTCAAGTTCCCACTTCTGTGCATCAGTAGCTTGTCTGGTTGGACGCGCTATCTCGCCCGGGGGCGCCCGCGAGCCATTGCTTGTGTCGGGCGCATTGTGCCCCTGTGTGGGTATTGTGTGTGCGCCCGCTCGCTCCAAAGGGAGGGCACGGACAGTGCCTGGCTCCCGCGCTAGCCTGTGCCGCTGGCTGTGGCTGTGCGGATGCTGTGTGGGATGGGATGCCAGCCATCCACAGTCGGTCGGATTCCCGTGGGTGTCCAGGCTGAGGGTCCCAGTCCGGAGCACGGGGATGGACGGAGGGACGGAGGGACGGACGGTGCAGTGAGCGAGGTGGGGCCCAGCTTCCCCGATTCCAGAAGCCGGACTGTCCTCCTCGTCCTCATCGTGGGTCCAGGGCAAGAGGAGGTCACGGGTGGGTGGGTGGGTGGGTGAGGATGCTGGTCCAAGAACCTTCGAGGAGGGGAGGGGAAGGCAGTGGAGGGGAGGGGATGGGATGAGAGCGGAGGGGAGAGGAGGGGAGGGGAGGAGCAGGAGGAGAGATCTCCGTGAGGCCAAGGCTGGCACTCACTGTCTGGGTCCGTGCTCCATCGGGGCGGGCGGAGGAGGGCTGAAGGGGTTCGGGGAGGTTGTAGGCTGGCAGCGAGGGCTGGCGCTTGTGGGTGGGGCTCTGGCCGGGCCGTGTGGCGTGCGTTCGTGCTTGCCTGTGGTCCTTGGTGTGGGCTGCGGTACAATGGGTGTGTCTGCGGGGCCCTGTGCTCGCGTGGGCTCGGCGTCGGGTGGGTGGGCGGGCGGGCAGGGGGGCAGCGTTGACAGTGGCGGCGGGCGAGCGCCGGCAGCAGGCTCTTGGGGCTTTCCGGAGCGGCGGCCGTCGTCTACGGCCATACCACCCTGAACGCGCCCGATCTCGTCTGATCTCGGAAGCTAAGCAGGGTCGGGCCTGGTTAGTACTTGGATGGGAGACCGCCTGGGAATACCGGGTGCTGTAGGCTTTTTGGACTCCGCCCCGGCGTGTCCTCTCTTGCTTTTGGTCACTGTCACGACCACAGCCGGCCCCTCGGGGACCAGAGACCCGGGCCCAGGGCAGTCCAGCCCCACCCACACCCCACACTCGGGAGAGAGCACCCCGCCCCCCTCGTCCTCCTCGCATAGGACGAGGCTTGTATTGCCCATCACCGCTGGCTCCCGGAGCCCTCAGAGTGGGCACCGCCACACCACACCACACCACACCGCACCTCCCTGCAGGGCTGGCTGGCTAGCTGGCTGGCAGAGGTTTGGAGGGGAGAGCCTGTCTCCATTTGCACCAAGCCCAGGATGCCCTCCAACACCCATCCGTCCCACCCATCCTGATCCAACACCGCACTTGGCTCCCACCTTGCACAGGCAGGGAGGGGGGTGGACAAGGCTACTCCACCCCTCGCCCTCGCCCACTCCCTCTCCGTGGGAGGAGTCCCGGAAGAACCCAGCCACCACCTGCCACTCTAGCCTGCCTCGGGAGGTCTAGGGAGCTCTGGGGGCCTGTGTCAGTGTGTCTGCTTGTGTCTTGTGTCTGGTGCGTGAGTTCATGCGCTGGTATGTGTGGGTGTGAGAGCACGCAAGAGACTGTTTGACGGGTGTGAGAGTGTGTGTGGCCATCCTGCCTTCTGCTAATGCGCCTCTGTATGTGTGTGTGTGTGTGTGTGTGTGTGTGTGTGTGTAGCATGAGGGCCCTTCCTGCATACTTGCTCTTATCAGCCAGTACACACAAGTGTGTGTGCCTGGGGGATTGGGGTGGGTGTGCCAGCCGGCTAGTGTGGGAGTGCTGTGTGTATATGTGTGTGTATGTGTGATGGCATGTGTGCTTTGGGGCCTGGAAGCGCTCGCGCGGGTCCGCGCAGTGCGATCATGCTTGTGAGTGCGTGTGGATGTGCGTGTGTGCGCACGCACGCGTGTAACCGTTCGTCAAGTTCCCACTTCTGTGCATCAGTAGCGTGTCTGGGCCATCGCGCTTTCTCGCCCGGGGGCGCCCGCGAGCCCTTGCTCGTGTCGGGTGCAGGGTGCCCCTGTGTGGGTATTGTGTGTGCGCCCGCTCGCTCCAAAGGAAGGGCACGGACAGTGCCTGGCTCCAGGGCTAGCCTGTGCCGCTGGCTGTGGCTGTGCGGATGCTGGGTGGGATGGGATGCCAGCCATCCACAGTCAGTCGGATTCCCGTGCGTGTCCAGGCTGAGGGTCCCAGTCCGGGGCACGGGGAGGGACTGAGGGACGGACGGTGCCGTGAGCGAGGTGGGGCCCAGCGTCCCCGATTCCAGATTCCAGAAGCCGGACTGTCCTCCTCGTCCTCCTCGAGCGTCCAGGGCAAGAGGAGGTCACGCGTGGGTGGGTGGGTGGGTGAGGATGCTGGTCCAAGAACCTCCGGGGAGGGGAGGGGAGGGGAGTGGAGGGGAGGGGAGGAGTAGGAGAAGGAGAGGTCTCCGTGGGGCCAAGTCTGGCACTCAATGTCTGGGCCCGTGCTCCATGGGGAGGGCGGAGGAGGGCTGAAGGGGTTCGGGGAGGTTGTAGGCTGGCAGCGAGGGCTGGCGCGTGTGGGTGGGGCTCGGGCCGGGCTGAGTGGCGTGCGTGCGTGCGTGGCTGTGGTCCTTGGTGTGCGCTGCGGTACAGTGCGTGTGTCTGCGGGGCCCTGGGCTCGCGTGGGCTCGGCGTCGGGTGGGTGGGCGGGCGGGCAGGGGGGCAGCGTTGACAGTGGCGGCGGGCGAGCGCCGGCAGCAGGCTCTTGGGGCTTTCCGGAGCGGCGGCCGTCGTCTACGGCCATACCACCCTGAACGCGCCCGATCTCGTCTGATCTCGGAAGCTAAGCAGGGTCGGGCCTGCTTAGTACTTGGATGGGAGACCGCCTGGGAATACCGGGTGCTGTAGGCTTTTTGGACTCCGCCCCGGCGTGTCCTCTCTTGCTTTTGGTCACTGTCACGACCACAGCCGGCCCCTCGGGGACCAGAGACCCGGGCCCAGGGCAGTCCAGCCCCACCCACACCCCACACTCGGGAGAGAGCACCCCGCCCCCCTCGTCCTCCTCGCATAGGACGAGGCTTGTATTGCCCATCACCGCTGGCTCCCGGAGCCCTCAGAGTGGGCACCGCCACACCACACCACACCACACCGCACCTCCCTGCAGGGCTGGCTGGCTAGCTAGCTGGCTGGCCGAGGTTTGGAGGGGAGAGCCTGTCTCCATTTGCACCAAGCCCAGGATGCCCTCCAACACCCATCCGTCCCACCCATCCTGATCCAACACCGCACTTGGCTCCCACCTTGCACAGGCAGGGAGGGGGGTGGACAAGGCTACTCCACCCCTCGCCCTCGCCCACTCCCTCTCCGTGGGAGGAGTCCCGGAAGAACCCAGCCACCACCTGCCACTCTAGCCTGCCTCGGGAGGGTCTAGGGAGCTCTGGGGGCCTGTGTCAGTGTGTCTGCTTGTGTCTTGTGTCTGGTGCGTGAGTTCATGCGCTGGTATGTGTGGGTGTGAGAGCACGCAAGAGACTGTTTGACGGGTGTGAGAGTGTGTGTGGCCATCCTGCCTTCTGCTAATGCGCCTCTGTATGTGTGTGTGTGTGTGTGTGTGTGTGTGTGTGTGTAGCATGAGGGCCCTTCCTGCATACTTGCTCTTATCAGCCAGTACACACAAGTGTGTGTGCCTGGGGGATTGGGTGGGTGTGCCAGCCGGCTAGTGTGGGAGTGCTGTGTGTATATGTGTGTGTATGTGTGATGGCATGTGTGCTTTGGTGCCTGGAAGCGCTCGCGCGGGTCCGCGCAGTGCGATCATGCTTGTGAGTGCGTGTGGATGTGCGTGTGTGCGCACGCACGCGTGTAACCGTTCGTCAAGTTCCCACTTCTGTGCATCAGTAGCGTGTCTGGGCCATCGCGCTTTCTCGCCCGGGGGCGCCCGCGAGCCCTTGCTCGTGTCGGGCGCAGGGTGCCCCTGTGTGGGTATTGTGTGTGCGCCCGCTCGCTCCAAAGGGAGGGCACGGACAGTGCCTGGCTCCAGGGCTAGCCTGTGCCGCTGGCTGTGGCTGTGCGGATGCTGGGTGGGATGGGATGCCAGCCATCCACAGTCAGTCGGATTTCCGTGCGTGTCCAGGCTGAGGGTCCCAGTCCGGGGCACGGGGAGGGACTGAGGGACGGACGGTGCCGTGAGCGAGGTGGGGCCCAGCGTCCCCGATTCCAGATTCCAGAAGCCGGACTGTCCTCCTCGTCCTCCTCGAGCGTCCAGGGCAAGAGGAGGTCACGCGTGGGTGGGTGGGTGGGTGAGGATGCTGGTCCAAGAACCTCCGGGGAGGGGAGGGGAGGGGAGTGGAGGGGAGGGGAGGAGTAGGAGAAGGAGAGGTCTCCGTGGGGCCAAGTCTGGCACTCACTGTCTGGGCCCGTGCTCCATGGGGAGGGCGGAGGAGGGCTGAAGGGGTTCGGGGAGGTTGTAGGCTGGCAGCGAGGGCTGGCGCGTGTGGGTGGGGCTCGGGCCGGGCCGAGTGGCGTGCGTGCGTGCGTGGCTGTGGTCCTTGGTGTGCGCTGCGGTACAGTGCGTGTGTCTGCGGGGCCCTGGGCTCGCGTGGGCTCGGCGTCGGGTGGGTGGGCGGGCGGGCAGGGGGGCAGCGTTGACAGTGGCGGCGGGCGAGCGCCGGCAGCAGGCTCTTGGGGCTTTCCGGAGCGGCGGCCGTTGTCTACGGCCATACCACCCTGAACGCGCCCGATCTCGTCTGATCTCGGAAGCTAAGCAGGGTCGGGCCTGGTTAGTACTTGGATGGGAGACCGCCTGGGAATACCGGGTGCTGTAGGCTTTTTGGACTCCGCCCCGGCGTGTCCTCTCTTGCTTTTGGTCACTGTCACGACCACAGCCGGCCCCTCGGGGACCAGAGACCCGGGCCCAGGGCAGTCCAGCCCCACCCACACCCCACACTCGGGAGAGAGCACCCCGCCCCCCTCGTCCTCCTCGCATAGGACGAGGCTTGTATTGCCCATCACCGCTGGCTCCCGGAGCCCTCAGAGTGGGCACCGCCACACCACACCACACCACACCGCACCTCCCTGCAGGGCTGGCTGGCTAGCTGGCTGGCAGAGGTTTGGAGGGGAGAGCCTGTCTCCATTTGCACCAAGCCCAGGATGCCCTCCAACACCCATCCGTCCCACCCATCCTGATCCAACACCGCACTTGGCTCCCACCTTGCACAGGCAGGGAGGGGGGTGGACAAGGCTACTCCACCCCTCGCCCTCGCCCACTCCCTCTCCGTGGGAGGAGTCCCGGAAGAACCCAGCCACCACCTGCCACTCTAGCCTGCCTCGGGAGGTCTAGGGAGCTCTGGGGGCCTGTGTCAGTGTGTCTGCTTGTGTCTTGTGTCTGGTGCGTGAGTTCATGCGCTGGTATGTGTGGGTGTGAGAGCACGCAAGAGACTGTTTGACGGGTGTGAGAGTGTGTGTGGCCATCCTGCCTTCTGCTAATGCGCCTCTGTATGTGTGTGTGTGTGTGTGTGTGTGTGTGTGTAGCATGAGGGCCCTTCCTGCATACTTGCTCTTATCAGCCAGTACACACAAGTGTGTGTGCCTGGGGGATGGGTGGGTGTGCCAGCCGGCTAGTGTGGGAGTGCTGTGTGTATATGGTGTGTATGTGTGATGGCATGTGTGCTTTGGGGCCTGGAAGCGCTCGCGCGGGTCCGCGCAGTGCGATCATGCTTGTGAGTCGTGTGGATGTGCGTGTGTGCGCACGCACGCGTGTAACCGTTCGTCAAGTTCCCACTTCTGTGCATCAGTAGCGTGTCTGGGCCATCGCGCTTTCTCGCCCGGGGGCGCCCGCGAGCCCCTTGCTCGTGTCGGGTGCAGGGTGCCCCTGTGTGGGTATTGTGTGTGCGCCCGCTCGCTCCAAAGGAAGGGCACGGACAGTGCCTGGCTCCAGGGCTAGCCTGTGCCGCTGGCTGTGGCTGTGCGAGATGCTGGGTGGGATGGGATGCCAGCCATCCACAGTCAGTCGGATTCCCGTGCGTGTCCAGGCTGAGGGTCCCAGTCCGGGGCACGGGGAGGGACTGAGGGACGGACGGTGCCGTGAGCGAGGTGGGGCCCAGCGTCCCCGATTCCAGATTCCAGAAGCCGGACTGTCCTCCTCGTCCTCCTCGAGCGTCCAGGCAAGAGGAGGTCACGCGTGGGTGGGTGGGTGGGTGAGGATGCTGGTCCAAGAACCTCCGGGGAGGGGAGGGGAGGGGAGTGGAGGGGAGGGGAGGAGTAGGAGAAGGAGAGGTCTCCGTGGGGCCAAGTCTGGCACTCAATGTCTGGGCCCGTGCTCCATGGGGAGGCGGAGGAGGGCTGAAGGGGTTCGGGGAGGTTGTAGGCTGGCAGCGAGGGCTGGCGCGTGTGGGTGGGGCTCGGGCCGGGCTGAGTGGCGTGCGTGCGTGCGTGGCTGTGGTCCTTGGTGTGCGCTGCGGTACAGTGCGTGTGTCTGCGGGGGCCCTGGGCTCGCGTGGGCTCGGCGTCGGGTGGGTGGGCGGGGCGGCAGGGGGGCAGCGTTGACAGTGGCGGCGGGCGAGCGCCGGCAGCAGGCTCTTGGGGCTTTCCGGAGCGGCCGGCCGTCGTCTACGGCCATACCACCCTGAACGCGCCCGATCTCATCTCGTCTGATCTCGGAAGCTAAGCAGGGTCGGGCCTGCTTAGTACTTGGATGGGAGACCGCCTGGGAATACCGGGTGCTGTAGGCTTTTTGGACTCCGCCCCGGCGTGTCCTCTCTTGCTTTTGGTCACTGTCACGACCACAGCCGGCCCCTCGGGGACCAGAGACCCGGGCCCAGGGCAGTCCAGCCCCACCCACACCCCACACTCGGGAGAGAGCACCCCGCCCCCCTCGTCCTCCTCGCATAGGACGAGGCTTGTATTGCCCATCACCGCTGGCTCCCGGAGCCCTCAGAGTGGGCACCGCCACACCACACCACACCACACCGCACCTCCCTGCAGGGCTGGCTGGCTAGCTAGCTGGCTGGCCGAGGTTTGGAGGGGAGAGCCTGTCTCCATTTGCACCAAGCCCAGGATGCCCTCCAACACCCATCCGTCCCACCCATCCTGATCCAACACCGCACTTGGCTCCCACCTTGCACAGGCAGGGAGGGGGGTGGACAAGGCTACTCCACCCCTCGCCCTCGCCCACTCCCTCTCCGTGGGAGGAGTCCCGGAAGAACCCAGCCACCACCTGCCACTCTAGCCTGCCTCGGGAGGTCTAGGGAGCTCTGGGGGCCTGTGTCAGTGTGTCTGCTTGTGTCTTGTGTCTGGTGCGTGAGTTCATGCGCTGGTATGTGTGGGTGTGAGAGCACGCAAGAGACTGTTTGACGGGTGTGAGAGTGTGTGTGGCCATCCTGCCTTCTGCTAATGCGCCTCTGTATGTGTGTGTGTGTGTGTGTGTGTGTGTGTGTGTGTAGCATGAGGGCCCTTCCTGCATACTTGCTCTTATCAGCCAGTACACACAAGTGTGTGTGCCTGGGGGATTGGGTGGGTGTGCCAGCCGGCTAGTGTGGGAGTGCTGTGTGTATATGTGTGTGTATGTGTGATGGCATGTGTGCTTTGGTGCCTGGAAGCGCTCGCGCGGGTCCGCGCAGTGCGATCATGCTTGTGAGTGCGTGTGGATGTGCGTGTGTGCGCACGCACGCGTGTAACCGTTCGTCAAGTTCCCACTTCTGTGCATCAGTAGCGTGTCTGGGCCATCGCGCTTTCTCGCCCGGGGGCGCCCGCGAGCCCTTGCTCGTGTCGGGCGCAGGGTGCCCCTGTGTGGGTATTGTGTGTGCGCCCGCTGGCTCCAAAGGGAGGGCACGGACAGTGCCTGGCTCCAGGGCTAGCCTGTGCCGCTGGCTGTGGCTGTGCGGATGCTGGGTGGGATGGGATGCCAGCCATCCACAGTCAGTCGGATTTCCGTGCGTGTCCAGGCTGAGGGTCCCAGTCCGGGGCACGGGGAGGGACTGAGGGACGGACGGTGCCGTGAGCGAGGTGGGGCCCAGCGTCCCCGATTCCAGATTCCAGAAGCCGGACTGTCCTCCTCGTCCTCCTCGAGCGTCCAGGGCAAGAGGAGGTCACGCGTGGGTGGGTGGGTGGGTGAGGATGCTGGTCCAAGAACCTCCGGGGAGGGGAGGGGAGGGGAGTGGAGGGGAGGGGAGGAGTAGGAGAAGGAGAGGTCTCCGTGGGGCCAAGTCTGGCACTCACTGTCTGGGCCCGTGCTCCATGGGGAGGGCGGAGGAGGGCTGAAGGGGTTCGGGGAGGTTGTAGGCTGGCAGCGAGGGCTGGCGCGTGTGGGTGGGGCTCGGGCCGGGCCGAGTGGCGTGCGTGCGTGCGTGGCTGTGGTCCTTGGTGTGCGCTGCGGTACAGTGCGTGTGTCTGCGGGGCCCTGGGCTCGCGTGGGCTCGGCGTCGGGTGGGTGGGCGGGCGGGCAGGGGGGCAGCGTTGACAGTGGCGGCGGTGCGAGCGCCGGCAGCAGGCTCTTGGGGCTTTCCGGAGCGGCGGCCGTTGTCTACGGCCATACCACCCTGAACGCGCCCGATCTCGTCTGATCTCGGAAGCTAAGCAGGGTCGGGCCTGGTTAGTACTTGGATGGGAGACCGCCTGGGAATACCGGGTGCTGTAGGCTTTTTGGACTCCGCCCCGGCTTGTCCTCTCTTGCTTTTGGTCACTGTCACGACCACAGCCGGCCCCTCGGGGACCAGAGACCCGGGCCCAGGGCAGTCCAGCCCCACCCACACCCCACACTCGGGAGAGAGCACCCCGCCCCCCTCGTCCTCCTCGCATAGGACGAGGCTTGTATTGCCCATCACCGCTGGCTCCCGGAGCCCTCAGAGTGGGCACCGCCACACCACACCACACCACACCGCACCTCCCTGCAGGGCTGGCTGGCTAGCTGGCTGGCAGAGGTTTGGAGGGGAGAGCCTGTCTCCATTTGCACCAAGCCCAGGATGCCCTCCAACACCCATCCGTCCCACCCATCCTGATCCAACACCGCACTTGGCTCCCACCTTGCACAGGCAGGGAGGGGGGTGGACAAGGCTACTCCACCCCTCGCCCTCGCCCACTCCCTCTCCGTGGGAGGAGTCCCGGAAGAACCCAGCCACCACCTGCCACTCTAGCCTGCCTCGGGAGGTCTAGGGAGCTCTGGGGGCCTGTGTCAGTGTGTCTGCTTGTGTCTTGTGTCTGGTGCGTGAGTTCATGCGCTGGTATGTGTGGGTGTGAGAGCACGCAAGAGACTGTTTGACGGGTGTGAGAGTGTGTGTGGCCATCCTGCCTTCTGCTAATGCGCCTCTGTATGTGTGTGTGTGTGTGTGTGTGTGTGTGTGTAGCATGAGGGCCCTTCCTGCATACTTGCTCTTATCAGCCAGTACACACAAGTGTGTGTGCCTGGGGGATTGGGTGGGTGTGCCAGCCGGCTAGTGTGGGAGTGCTGTGTGTATATGTGTGTGTATGTGTGATGGCATGTGTGCTTTGGGGCCTGGAAGCGCTCGCGCGGGTCCGCGCAGTGCGATCATGCTTGTGAGTGCGTGTGGATGTGCGTGTGTGCGCACGCATGCGTGTAACCGTTCGTCAAGTTCCCACTTCTGTGCATCAGTAGCGTGTCTGGGCCATCGCGCTTTCTCGCCCGGGGGCGCCCGCGAGCCCTTGCTCGTGTCGGGCGCAGGGTGCCCCTGTGTGGGTATTGTGTGTGCGCCCGCTCGCTCCAAAGGGAGGGCACGGACAGTGCCTGGCTCCAGGGCTAGCCTGTGCCGCTGGCTGTGGCTGTGCGGATGCTGGGTGGGATGGGATGCCAGCCATCCACAGTCAGTCGGATTTCCGTGCGTGTCCAGGCTGAGGGTCCCAGTCCGGGGCACGGGGAGGGACTGAGGGACGGACGGTGCCGTGAGCGAGGTGGGGCCCAGCGTCCCCGATTCCAGATTCCAGAAGCCGGACTGTCCTCCTCGTCCTCCTCGAGCGTCCAGGGCAAGAGGAGGTCACGCGTGGGTGGGTGGGTGGGTGAGGATGCTGGTCCAAGAACCTCCGGGGAGGGGAGGGGAGGGGAGTGGAGGGGAGGGGAGGAGTAGGAGAAGGAGAGGTCTCCGTGGGGCCAAGTCTGGCACTCACTGTCTGGGCCCGTGCTCCATGGGGAGGGCGCAGGAGGGCTGAAGGGGTTCGGGGAGGTTGTAGGCTGGCAGCGAGGGCTGGCGCGTGTGGGTGGGGCTCGGGCCGGGCCGAGTGGCGTGCGTGCGTGCGTGGCTGTGGTCCTTGGTGTGCGCTGCGGTACAGTGCGTGTGTCTGCGGGGCCCTGTGCTCGCGTGGGCTCGGCGTCGGGTGGGTGGGCGGGCGGGCAGGGGGGGCAGCGTTGACAGTGGCGGCGGGCGAACGCCGGCAGCAGGCTCTTGGGGCTTTCCGGAGCGGCGGCCGTCGTCTACGGCCATACCACCCTGAACGCGCCCGATCTCGTCTGATCTCGGAAGCTAAGCAGGGTCGGGCCTGGTTAGTACTTGGATGGGAGACCGCCTGGGAATACTGGGTGCTGTAGGCTTTTTGGACTCCGCCCCGGCGTGTCCTCTCTTGCTTTTGGTCACTGTCACGACCACAGCCGGCCCCTCGGGGACCAGAGACCCGGGCCCAGGGCAGTCCAGCCCCACCCACACCCCACACTCGGGAGAGAGCACCCCGCCCCCCTCGTCCTCCTCGCATAGGACGAGGCTTGTATTGCCCATCACCGCTGGCTCCCGGAGCCCTCAGAGTGGGCACCGCCACACCACACCACACCACACCGCACCTCCCTGCAGGGCTGGCTGGCTAGCTAGCTGGCTGGCAGAGGTTTGGAGGGGAGAGCCTGTCTCCATTTGCACCAAGCCCAGGATGCCCTCCAACACCCATCCGTCCCACCCATCCTGATCCAACACCGCACTTGGCTCCCACCTTGCACAGGCAGGGAGGGGGGTGGACAAGGCTACTCCACCCCTCGCCCTCGCCCACTCCCTCTCCGTGGGAGGAGTCCCGGAAGAACCCAGCCACCACCTGCCACTCTAGCCTGCCTCGGGAGGTCTAGGGAGCTCTGGGGGCCTGTGTCAGTGTGTCTGCTTGTGTCTTGTGTCTGGTGCGTGAGTTCATGCGCTGGTATGTGTGGGTGTGAGAGCACGCAAGAGACTGTTTGACGGGTGTGAGAGTGTGTGTGGCCATCCTGCCTTCTGCTAATGCGCCTCTGTATGTGTGTGTGTGTGTGTGTGTGTGTAGCATGAGGGCCCTTCCTGCATACTTGCTCTTATCAGCCAGTACACACAAGTGTGTGTGCCTGGGGGATTGGGTGGGTGTGCCAGCCGGCTAGTGTGGGAGTGCTGTGTGTATATGTGTGTGTATGTGTGATGGCATGTGTGCTTTGGGGCCTGGAAGCGCTCGCGCGGGTCCGCGCAGTGCGATCATGCTTGTGAGTGCGTGTGGATGTGCGTGTGTGCGCACGCATGCGTGTAACCATTCGTCAAGTTCCCACTTCTGTGCATCAGTAGCGTGTCTGGGCCATCGCGCTTTCTCGCCCGGGGGCGCCCGCGAGCCCTTGCTCGTGTCGGGCGCAGGGTGCCCCTGTGTGGGTATTGTGTGTGCGCCCGCTCGCTCCAAAGGGAGGGCACGGACAGTGCCTGGCTCCAGGGCTAGCCTGTGCCGCTGGCTGTGGCTGTGCGGATGCTGGGTGGGATGGGATGCCAGCCATCCACAGTCAGTCGGATTTCCGTGCGTGTCCAGGCTGAGGGTCCCAGTCCGGGGCACGGGGAGGGACTGAGGGACGGACGGTGCCGTGAGCGAGGTGGGGCCCAGCGTCCCCGATTCCAGATTCCAGAAGCCGGACTGTCCTCCTCGTCCTCCTCGAGCGTCCAGGGCAAGAGGAGGTCACGCGTGGGTGGGTGGGTGGGTGAGGATGCTGGTCCAAGAACCTCCGGGGAGGGGAGGGGAGGGGAGTGGAGGGGAGGGGAGGAGTAGGAGAAGGAGAGGTCTCCGTGGGGCCAAGTCTGGCACTCACTGTCTGGGCCCGTGCTCCATGGGGAGGGCGCAGGAGGGCTGAAGGGGTTCGGGGAGGTTGTAGGCTGGCAGCGAGGGCTGGCGCGTGTGGGTGGGGCTCGGGCCGGGCCGAGTGGCGTGCGTGCGTGCGTGGCTGTGGTCCTTGGTGTGCGCTGCGGTACAGTGCGTGTGTCTGCGGGGCCCTGTGCTCGCGTGGGCTCGGCGTCGGGTGGGTGGGCGGGCGGGCAGGGGGGCAGCGTTGACAGTGGCGGCGGGCGAACGCCGGCAGCAGGCTCTTGGGGCTTTCCGGAGCGGCGGCCGTCGTCTACGGCCATACCACCCTGAACGCGCCCGATCTCGTCTGATCTCGGAAGCTAAGCAGGGTCGGGCCTGGTTAGTACTTGGATGGGAGACCGCCTGGGAATACTGGGTGCTGTAGGCTTTTTGGACTCCGCCCCGGCGTGTCCTCTCTTGCTTTTGGTCACTGTCACGACCACAGCCGGCCCCTCGGGGACCAGAGACCCGGGCCCAGGGCAGTCCAGCCCCACCCACACCCCACACTCGGGAGAGAGCACCCCGCCCCCCTCGTCCTCCTCGCATAGGACGAGGCTTGTATTGCCCATCACCGCTGGCTCCCGGAGCCCTCAGAGTGGGCACCGCCACACCACACCACACCACACCGCACCTCCCTGCAGGGCTGGCTGGCTAGCTAGCTGGCTGGCAGAGGTTTGGAGGGGAGAGCCTGTCTCCATTTGCACCAAGCCCAGGATGCCCTCCAACACCCATCCGTCCCACCCATCCTGATCCAACACCGCACTTGGCTCCCACCTTGCACAGGCAGGGAGGGGGGTGGACAAGGCTACTCCACCCCTCGCCCTCGCCCACTCCCTCTCCGTGGGAGGAGTCCCGGAAGAACCCAGCCACCACCTGCCACTCTAGCCTGCCTCGGGAGGTCTAGGGAGCTCTGGGGGCCTGTGTCAGTGTGTCTGCTTGTGTCTTGTGTCTGGTGCGTGAGTTCATGCGCTGGTATGTGTGGGTGTGAGAGCACGCAAGAGACTGTTTGACGGGTGTGAGAGTGTGTGTGGCCATCCTGCCTTCTGCTAATGCGCCTCTGTATGTGTGTGTGTGTGTGTGTGTGTGTGTGTGTGTGTAGCATGAGGGCCCTTCCTGCATACTTGCTCTTATCAGCCAGTACACACAAGTGTGTGTGCCTGGGGGATTGGGTGGGTGTGCCAGCCGGCTAGTGTGGGAGTGCTGTGTGTATATGTGTGTGTATGTGTGATGGCATGTGTGCTTTGGGGCCTGGAAGCGCTCGCGCGGGTCCGCGCAGTGCGATCATGCTTGTGAGTGCGTGTGGATGTGCGTGTGTGCGCACGCATGCGTGTAACCATTCGTCAAGTTCCCACTTCTGTGCATCAGTAGCGTGTCTGGGCCATCGCGCTTTCTCGCCCGGGGGCGCCCGCGAGCCCTTGCTCGTGTCGGGCGCAGGGTGCCCCTGTGTGGGTATTGTGTGTGCGCCCGCTCGCTCCAAAGGGAGGGCACGGACAGTGCCTGGCTCCAGGGCTAGCCTGTGCCGCTGGCTGTGGCTGTGCGGATGCTGGGTGGGATGGGATGCCAGCCATCCACAGTCAGTCGGATTTCCGTGCGTGTCCAGGCTGAGGGTCCCAGTCCGGGGCACGGGGAGGGACTGAGGGACGGACGGTGCCGTGAGCGAGGTGGGGCCCAGCGTCCCCGATTCCAGATTCCAGAAGCCGGACTGTCCTCCTCGTCCTCCTCGAGCGTCCAGGGCAAGAGGAGGTCACGCGTGGGTGGGTGGGTGGGTGAGGATGCTGGTCCAAGAACCTCCGGGGAGGGGAGGGGAGGGGAGTGGAGGGGAGGGGAGGAGTAGGAGAAGGAGAGGTCTCCGTGGGGCCAAGTCTGGCACTCACTGTCTGGGCCCGTGCTCCATGGGGAGGGCGCAGGAGGGCTGAAGGGGTTCGGGGAGGTTGTAGGCTGGCAGCGAGGGCTGGCGCGTGTGGGTGGGGCTCGGGCCGGGCCGAGTGGCGTGCGTGCGTGCGTGGCTGTGGTCCTTGGTGTGCGCTGCGGTACAGTGCGTGTGTCTGCGGGGCCCTGTGCTCGCGTGGGCTCGGCGTCGGGTGGGTGGGCGGGCGGGCAGGGGGGCAGCGTTGACAGTGGCGGCGGGCGAACGCCGGCAGCAGGCTCTTGGGGCTTTCCGGAGCGGCGGCCGTCGTCTACGGCCATACCACCCTGAACGCGCCCGATCTCGTCTGATCTCGGAAGCTAAGCAGGGTCGGGCCTGGTTAGTACTTGGATGGGAGACCGCCTGGGAATACTGGGTGCTGTAGGCTTTTTGGACTCCGCCCCGGCGTGTCCTCTCTTGCTTTTGGTCACTGTCACGACCACAGCCGGCCCCTCGGGGACCAGAGACCCGGGCCCAGGGCAGTCCAGCCCCACCCACACCCCACACTCGGGAGAGAGCACCCCGCCCCCCTCGTCCTCCTCGCATAGGACGAGGCTTGTATTGCCCATCACCGCTGGCTCCCGGAGCCCTCAGAGTGGGCACCGCCACACCACACCACACCACACCGCACCTCCCTGCAGGGCTGGCTGGCTAGCTAGCTGGCTGGCAGAGGTTTGGAGGGGAGAGCCTGTCTCCATTTGCACCAAGCCCAGGATGCCCTCCAACACCCATCCGTCCCACCCATCCTGATCCAACACCGCACTTGGCTCCCACCTTGCACAGGCAGGGAGGGGGGTGGACAAGGCTACTCCACCCCTCGCCCTCGCCCACTCCCTCTCCGTGGGAGGAGTCCCGGAAGAACCCAGCCACCACCTGCCACTCTAGCCTGCCTCGGGAGGTCTAGGGAGCTCTGGGGGCCTGTGTCAGTGTGTCTGCTTGTGTCTTGTGTCTGGTGCGTGAGTTCATGCGCTGGTATGTGTGGGTGTGAGAGCACGCAAGAGACTGTTTGACGGGTGTGAGAGTGTGTGTGGCCATCCTGCCTTCTGCTAATGCGCCTCTGTATGTGTGTGTGTGTGTGTGTGTGTGTGTGTGTGTGTAGCATGAGGGCCCTTCCTGCATACTTGCTCTTATCAGCCAGTACACACAAGTGTGTGTGCCTGGGGGATTGGGTGGGTGTGCCAGCCGGCTAGTGTGGGAGTGCTGTGTGTATATGTGTGTGTATGTGTGATGGCATGTGTGCTTTGGGGCCTGGAAGCGCTCGCGCGGGTCCGCGCAGTGCGATCATGCTTGTGAGTGCGTGTGGATGTGCGTGTGTGCGCACGCATGCGTGTAACCATTCGTCAAGTTCCCACTTCTGTGCATCAGTAGCGTGTCTGGGCCATCGCGCTTTCTCGCCCGGGGGCGCCCGCGAGCCCTTGCTCGTGTCGGGCGCAGGGTGCCCCTGTGTGGGTATTGTGTGTGCGCCCGCTCGCTCCAAAGGGAGGGCACGGACAGTGCCTGGCTCCAGGGCTAGCCTGTGCCGCTGGCTGTGGCTGTGCGGATGCTGGGTGGGATGGGATGCCAGCCATCCACAGTCAGTCGGATTTCCGTGCGTGTCCAGGCTGAGGGTCCCAGTCCGGGGCACGGGGAGGGACTGAGGGACGGACGGTGCCGTGAGCGAGGTGGGGCCCAGCGTCCCCGATTCCAGATTCCAGAAGCCGGACTGTCCTCCTCGTCCTCCTCGAGCGTCCAGGGCAAGAGGAGGTCACGCGTGGGTGGGTGGGTGGGTGAGGATGCTGGTCCAAGAACCTCCGGGGAGGGGAGGGGAGGGGAGTGGAGGGGAGGGGAGGAGTAGGAGAAGGAGAGGTCTCCGTGGGGCCAAGTCTGGCACTCACTGTCTGGGCCCGTGCTCCATGGGGAGGGCGGAGGAGGGCTGAAGGGGTTCGGGGAGGTTGTAGGCTGGCAGCGAGGGCTGGCGCGTGTGGGTGGGGCTCGGGCCGGGCCGAGTGGCGTGCGTGCGTGCGTGGCTGTGGTCCTTGGTGTGCGCTGCGGTACAGTGCGTGTGTCTGCGGGGCCCTGGGCTCGCGTGGGCTCGGCGTCGGGTGGGTGGGCGGGCGGGCAGGGGGGCAGCGTTGACAGTGGCGGCGGGCGAGCGCCGGCAGCAGGCTCTTGGGGCTTTCCGGAGCGGCGGCCGTCGTCTACGGCCATACCACCCTGAACGCGCCCGATCTCGTCTGATCTCGGAAGCTAAGCAGGGTCGGGCCTGGTTAGTACTTGGATGGGAGACCGCCTGGGAATACCGGGTGCTGTAGGCTTTTTGGACTCCGCCCCGGCGTGTCCTCTCTTGCTTTTGGTCACTGTCACGACCACAGCCGGCCCCTCGGGGACCAGAGACCCGGGCCCAGGGCAGTCCAGCCCCACCCACACCCCACACTCGGGAGAGAGCACCCCGCCCCCCTCGTCCTCCTCGCATAGGACGAGGCTTGTATTGCCCATCACCGCTGGCTCCCGGAGCCCTCAGAGTGGGCACCGCCACACCACACCACACCACACCGCACCTCCCTGCAGGGCTGGCTGGCTAGCTAGCTGGCTGGCAGAGGTTTGGAGGGGAGAGCCTGTCTCCATTTGCACCAAGCCCAGGATGCCCTCCAACACCCATCCGTCCCACCCATCCTGATCCAACACCGCACTTGGCTCCCACCTTGCACAGGCAGGGAGGGGGGTGGACAAGGCTACTCCACCCCTCGCCCTCGCCCACTCCCTCTCCGTGGGAGGAGTCCCGGAAGAACCCAGCCACCACCTGCCACTCTAGCCTGCCTCGGGAGGTCTAGGGAGCTCTGGGGGCCTGTGTCAGTGTGTCTGCTTGTGTCTTGTGTCTGGTGCGTGAGTTCATGCGCTGGTATGTGTGGGTGTGAGAGCACGCAAGAGACTGTTTGACGGGTGTGAGAGTGTGTGTGGCCATCCTGCCTTCTGCTAATGCGCCTCTGTATGTGTGTGTGTGTGTGTGTGTGTGTGTGTGTGTGTAGCATGAGGGCCCTTCCTGCATACTTGCTCTTATCAGCCAGTACACACAAGTGTGTGTGCCTGGGGGATTGGGTGGGTGTGCCAGCCGGCTAGTGTGGGAGTGCTGTGTGTATATGTGTGTGTATGTGTGATGGCATGTGTGCTTTGGGGCCTGGAAGCGCTCGCGCGGGTCCGCGCAGTGCGATCATGCTTGTGAGTGCGTGTGGATGTGCGTGTGTGCGCACGCACGCGTGTAACCGTTCGTCAAGTTCCCACTTCTGTGCATCAGTAGCGTGTCTGGGCCATCGCGCTTTCTCGCCCGGGGGCGCCCGCGAGCCCTTGCTCGTGTCGGGTGCAGGGTGCCCCTGTGTGGGTATTGTGTGTGCGCCCGCTCGCTCCAAAGGAAGGGCACGGACAGTGCCTGGCTCCAGGGCTAGCCTGTGCCGCTGGCTGTGGCTGTGCGGATGCTGGGTGGGATGGGATGCCAGCCATCCACAGTCAGTCGGATTCCCGTGCGTGTCCAGGCTGAGGGTCCCAGTCCGGGGCACGGGGAGGGACTGAGGGACGGACGGTGCCGTGAGCGAGGTGGGGCCCAGCGTCCCCGATTCCAGATTCCAGAAGCCGGACTGTCCTCCTCGTCCTCCTCGAGCGTCCAGGGCAAGAGGAGGTCACGCGTGGGTGGGTGGGTGGGTGAGGATGCTGGTCCAAGAACCTCCGGGGAGGGGAGGGGAGGGGAGTGGAGGGGAGGGGAGGAGTAGGAGAAGGAGAGGTCTCCGTGGGGCCAAGTCTGGCACTCAATGTCTGGGCCCGTGCTCCATGGGGAGGGCGGAGGAGGGCTGAAGGGGTTCGGGGAGGTTGTAGGCTGGCAGCGAGGGCTGGCGCGTGTGGGTGGGGCTCGGGCCGGGCTGAGTGGCGTGCGTGCGTGCGTGGCTGTGGTCCTTGGTGTGCGCTGCGGTACAGTGCGTGTGTCTGCGGGGCCCTGGGCTCGCGTGGGCTCGGCGTCGGGTGGGTGGGCGGGCGGGCAGGGGGGCAGCGTTGACAGTGGCGGCGGGCGAGCGCCGGCAGCAGGCTCTTGGGGCTTTCCGGAGCGGCGGCCGTCGTCTACGGCCATACCACCCTGAACGCGCCCGATCTCGTCTGATCTCGGAAGCTAAGCAGGGTCGGGCCTGGTTAGTACTTGGATGGGAGACCGCCTGGGAATACCGGGTGCTGTAGGCTTTTTGGACTCCGCCCCGGCGTGTCCTCTCTTGCTTTTGGTCACTGTCACGACCACAGCCGGCCCCTCGGGGACCAGAGACCCGGGCCCAGGGCAGTCCAGCCCCACCCACACCCCACACTCGGGAGAGAGCACCCCGCCCCCCTCGTCCTCCTCGCATAGGACGAGGCTTGTATTGCCCATCACCGCTGGCTCCCGGAGCCCTCAGAGTGGGCACCGCCACACCACACCACACCACACCGCACCTCCCTGCAGGGCTGGCTGGCTAGCTAGCTGGCTGGCCGAGGTTTGGAGGGGAGAGCCTGTCTCCATTTGCACCAAGCCCAGGATGCCCTCCAACACCCATCCGTCCCACCCATCCTGATCCAACACCGCACTTGGCTCCCACCTTGCACAGGCAGGGAGGGGGGTGGACAAGGCTACTCCACCCCTCGCCCTCGCCCACTCCCTCTCCGTGGGAGGAGTCCCGGAAGAACCCAGCCACCACCTGCCACTCTAGCCTGCCTCGGGAGGTCTAGGGAGCTCTGGGGGCCTGTGTCAGTGTGTCTGCTTGTGTCTTGTGTCTGGTGCGTGAGTTCATGCGCTGGTATGTGTGGGTGTGAGAGCACGCAAGAGACTGTTTGACGGGTGTGAGAGTGTGTGTGGCCATCCTGCCTTCTGCTAATGCGCCTCTGTATGTGTGTGTGTGTGTGTGTGTGTGTGTGTGTGTGTGTAGCATGAGGGCCCTTCCTGCATACTTGCTCTTATCAGCCAGTACACACAAGTGTGTGTGCCTGGGGGATTGGGTGGGTGTGCCAGCCGGCTAGTGTGGGAGTGCTGTGTGTATATGTGTGTGTATGTGTGATGGCATGTGTGCTTTGGTGCCTGGAAGCGCTCGCGCGGGTCCGCGCAGTGCGATCATGCTTGTGAGTGCGTGTGGATGTGCGTGTGTGCGCACGCACGCGTGTAACCGTTCGTCAAGTTCCCACTTCTGTGCATCAGTAGCGTGTCTGGGCCATCGCGCTTTCTCGCCCGGGGGCGCCCGCGAGCCCTTGCTCGTGTCGGGCGCAGGGTGCCCCTGTGTGGGTATTGTGTGTGCGCCCGCTCGCTCCAAAGGGAGGGCACGGACAGTGCCTGGCTCCAGGGCTAGCCTGTGCCGCTGGCTGTGGCTGTGCGGATGCTGGGTGGGATGGGATGCCAGCCATCCACAGTCAGTCGGATTTCCGTGCGTGTCCAGGCTGAGGGTCCCAGTCCGGGGCACGGGGAGGGACTGAGGGACGGACGGTGCCGTGAGCGAGGTGGGGCCCAGCGTCCCCGATTCCAGATTCCAGAAGCCGGACTGTCCTCCTCGTCCTCCTCGAGCGTCCAGGGCAAGAGGAGGTCACGCGTGGGTGGGTGGGTGGGTGAGGATGCTGGTCCAAGAACCTCCGGGGAGGGGAGGGGAGGGGAGTGGAGGGGAGGGGAGGAGTAGGAGAAGGAGAGGTCTCCGTGGGGCCAAGTCTGGCACTCACTGTCTGGGCCCGTGCTCCATGGGGAGGGCGGAGGAGGGCTGAAGGGGTTCGGGGAGGTTGTAGGCTGGCAGCGAGGGCTGGCGCGTGTGGGTGGGGCTCGGGCCGGGCCGAGTGGCGTGCGTGCGTGCGTGGCTGTGGTCCTTGGTGTGCGCTGCGGTACAGTGCGTGTGTCTGCGGGGCCCTGGGCTCGCGTGGGCTCGGCGTCGGGTGGGTGGGCGGGCGGGCAGGGGGGCAGCGTTGACAGTGGCGGCGGGCGAGCGCCGGCAGCAGGCTCTTGGGGCTTTCCGGAGCGGCGGCCGTCGTCTACGGCCATACCACCCTGAACGCGCCCGATCTCGTCTGATCTCGGAAGCTAAGCAGGGTCGGGCCTGGTTAGTACTTGGATGGGAGACCGCCTGGGAATACCGGGTGCTGTAGGCTTTTTGGACTCCGCCCCGGCTTGTCCTCTCTTGCTTTTGGTCACTGTCACGACCACAGCCGGCCCCTCGGGGACCAGAGACCCGGGCCCAGGGCAGTCCAGCCCCACCCACACCCCACACTCGGGAGAGAGCACCCCGCCCCCCTCGTCCTCCTCGCATAGGACGAGGCTTGTATTGCCCATCACCGCTGGCTCCCGGAGCCCTCAGAGTGGGCACCGCCACACCACACCACACCACACCGCACCTCCCTGCAGGGCTGGCTGGCTAGCTAGCTGGCTGGCAGAGGTTTGGAGGGGAGAGCCTGTCTCCATTTGCACCAAGCCCAGGATGCCCTCCAACACCCATCCGTCCCACCCATCCTGATCCAACACCGCACTTGGCTCCCACCTTGCACAGGCAGGGAGGGGGGTGGACAAGGCTACTCCACCCCTCGCCCTCGCCCACTCCCTCTCCGTGGGAGGAGTCCCGGAAGAACCCAGCCACCACCTGCCACTCTAGCCTGCCTCGGGAGGTCTAGGGAGCTCTGGGGGCCTGTGTCAGTGTGTCTGCTTGTGTCTTGTGTCTGGTGCGTGAGTTCATGCGCTGGTATGTGTGGGTGTGAGAGCACGCAAGAGACTGTTTGACGGGTGTGAGAGTGTGTGTGGCCATCCTGCCTTCTGCTAATGCGCCTCTGTATGTGTGTGTGTGTGTGTGTGTGTGTGTGTGTAGCATGAGGGCCCTTCCTGCATACTTGCTCTTATCAGCCAGTACACACAAGTGTGTGTGCCTGGGGGATTGGGTGGGTGTGCCAGCCGGCTAGTGTGGGAGTGCTGTGTGTATATGTGTGTGTATGTGTGATGGCATGTGTGCTTTGGGGCCTGGAAGCGCTCGCGCGGGTCCGCGCAGTGCGATCATGCTTGTGAGTGCGTGTGGATGTGCGTGTGTGCGCACGCATGCGTGTAACCGTTCGTCAAGTTCCCACTTCTGTGCATCAGTAGCGTGTCTGGGCCATCGCGCTTTCTCGCCCGGGGGCGCCCGCGAGCCCTTGCTCGTGTCGGGCGCAGGGTGCCCCTGTGTGGGTATTGTGTGTGCGCCCGCTCGCTCCAAAGGGAGGGCACGGACAGTGCCTGGCTCCAGGGCTAGCCTGTGCCGCTGGCTGTGGCTGTGCGGATGCTGGGTGGGATGGGATGCCAGCCATCCACAGTCAGTCGGATTTCCGTGCGTGTCCAGGCTGAGGGTCCCAGTCCGGGGCACGGGGAGGGACTGAGGGACGGACGGTGCCGTGAGCGAGGTGGGGCCCAGCGTCCCCGATTCCAGATTCCAGAAGCCGGACTGTCCTCCTCGTCCTCCTCGAGCGTCCAGGGCAAGAGGAGGTCACGCGTGGGTGGGTGGGTGGGTGAGGATGCTGGTCCAAGAACCTCCGGGGAGGGGAGGGGAGGGGAGTGGAGGGGAGGGGAGGAGTAGGAGAAGGAGAGGTCTCCGTGGGGCCAAGTCTGGCACTCACTGTCTGGGCCCGTGCTCCATGGGGAGGGCGCAGGAGGGCTGAAGGGGTTCGGGGAGGTTGTAGGCTGGCAGCGAGGGCTGGCGCGTGTGGGTGGGGCTCGGGCCGGGCCGAGTGGCGTGCGTGCGTGCGTGGCTGTGGTCCTTGGTGTGCGCTGCGGTACAGTGCGTGTGTCTGCGGGGCCCTGTGCTCGCGTGGGCTCGGCGTCGGGTGGGTGGGCGGGCGGGCAGGGGGGCAGCGTTGACAGTGGCGGCGGGCGAACGCCGGCAGCAGGCTCTTGGGGCTTTCCGGAGCGGCGGCCGTCGTCTACGGCCATACCACCCTGAACGCGCCCGATCTCGTCTGATCTCGGAAGCTAAGCAGGGTCGGGCCTGGTTAGTACTTGGATGGGAGACCGCCTGGGAATACTGGGTGCTGTAGGCTTTTTGGACTCCGCCCCGGCGTGTCCTCTCTTGCTTTTGGTCACTGTCACGACCACAGCCGGCCCCTCGGGGACCAGAGACCCGGGCCCAGGGCAGTCCAGCCCCACCCACACCCCACACTCGGGAGAGAGCACCCCGCCCCCCTCGTCCTCCTCGCATAGGACGAGGCTTGTATTGCCCATCACCGCTGGCTCCCGGAGCCCTCAGAGTGGGCACCGCCACACCACACCACACCACACCGCACCTCCCTGCAGGGCTGGCTGGCTAGCTAGCTGGCTGGCAGAGGTTTGGAGGGGAGAGCCTGTCTCCATTTGCACCAAGCCCAGGATGCCCTCCAACACCCATCCGTCCCACCCATCCTGATCCAACACCGCACTTGGCTCCCACCTTGCACAGGCAGGGAGGGGGGTGGACAAGGCTACTCCACCCCTCGCCCTCGCCCACTCCCTCTCCGTGGGAGGAGTCCCGGAAGAACCCAGCCACCACCTGCCACTCTAGCCTGCCTCGGGAGGTCTAGGGAGCTCTGGGGGCCTGTGTCAGTGTGTCTGCTTGTGTCTTGTGTCTGGTGCGTGAGTTCATGCGCTGGTATGTGTGGGTGTGAGAGCACGCAAGAGACTGTTTGACGGGTGTGAGAGTGTGTGTGGCCATCCTGCCTTCTGCTAATGCGCCTCTGTATGTGTGTGTGTGTGTGTGTGTGTGTGTGTGTGTGTGTAGCATGAGGGCCCTTCCTGCATACTTGCTCTTATCAGCCAGTACACACAAGTGTGTGTGCCTGGGGGATTGGGTGGGTGTGCCAGCCGGCTAGTGTGGGAGTGCTGTGTGTATATGTGTGTGTATGTGTGATGGCATGTGTGCTTTGGGGCCTGGAAGCGCTCGCGCGGGTCCGCGCAGTGCGATCATGCTTGTGAGTGCGTGTGGATGTGCGTGTGTGCGCACGCATGCGTGTAACCATTCGTCAAGTTCCCACTTCTGTGCATCAGTAGCGTGTCTGGGCCATCGCGCTTTCTCGCCCGGGGGCGCCCGCGAGCCCTTGCTCGTGTCGGGCGCAGGGTGCCCCTGTGTGGGTATTGTGTGTGCGCCCGCTCGCTCCAAAGGGAGGGCACGGACAGTGCCTGGCTCCAGGGCTAGCCTGTGCCGCTGGCTGTGGCTGTGCGGATGCTGGGTGGGATGGGATGCCAGCCATCCACAGTCAGTCGGATTTCCGTGCGTGTCCAGGCTGAGGGTCCCAGTCCGGGGCACGGGGAGGGACTGAGGGACGGACGGTGCCGTGAGCGAGGTGGGGCCCAGCGTCCCCGATTCCAGATTCCAGAAGCCGGACTGTCCTCCTCGTCCTCCTCGAGCGTCCAGGGCAAGAGGAGGTCACGCGTGGGTGGGTGGGTGGGTGAGGATGCTGGTCCAAGAACCTCCAGGGAGGGGAGGGGAGGGGAGTGGAGGGGAGGGGAGGAGTAGGAGAAGGAGAGGTCTCCGTGGGGCCAAGTCTGGCACTCACTGTCTGGGCCCGTGCTCCATGGGGAGGGCGGAGGAGGGCTGAAGGGGTTCGGGGAGGTTGTAGGCTGGCAGCGAGGGCTGGCGCGTGTGGGTGGGGCTCGGGCCGGGCCGAGTGGCGTGCGTGCGTGCGTGGCTGTGGTCCTTGGTGTGCGCTGCGGTACAGTGCGTGTGTCTGCGGGGCCCTGGGCTCGCGTGGGCTCGGCGTCGGGTGGGTGGGCGGGCGGGCAGGGGGGCAGCGTTGACAGTGGCGGCGGGCGAGCGCCGGCAGCAGGCTCTTGGGGCTTTCCGGAGCGGCGGCCGTCGTCTACGGCCATACCACCCTGAACGCGCCCGATCTCGTCTGATCTCGGAAGCTAAGCAGGGTCGGGCCTGGTTAGTACTTGGATGGGAGACCGCCTGGGAATACCGGGTGCTGTAGGCTTTTTGGACTCCGCCCCGGCGTGTCCTCTCTTGCTTTTGGTCACTGTCACGACCACAGCCGGCCCCTCGGGGACCAGAGACCCGGGCCCAGGGCAGTCCAGCCCCACCCACACCCCACACTCGGGAGAGAGCACCCCGCCCCCCTCGTCCTCCTCGCATAGGACGAGGCTTGTATTGCCCATCACCGCTGGCTCCCGGAGCCCTCAGAGTGGGCACCGCCACACCACACCACACCACACCGCACCTCCCTGCAGGGCTGGCTGGCTAGCTAGCTGGCTGGCAGAGGTTTGGAGGGGAGAGCCTGTCTCCATTTGCACCAAGCCCAGGATGCCCTCCAACACCCATCCGTCCCACCCATCCTGATCCAACACCGCACTTGGCTCCCACCTTGCACAGGCAGGGAGGGGGGTGGACAAGGCTACTCCACCCCTCGCCCTCGCCCACTCCCTCTCCGTGGGAGGAGTCCCGGAAGAACCCAGCCACCACCTGCCACTCTAGCCTGCCTCGGGAGGTCTAGGGAGCTCTGGGGGCCTGTGTCAGTGTGTCTGCTTGTGTCTTGTGTCTGGTGCGTGAGTTCATGCGCTGGTATGTGTGGGTGTGAGAGCACGCAAGAGACTGTTTGACGGGTGTGAGAGTGTGTGTGGCCATCCTGCCTTCTGCTAATGCGCCTCTGTATGTGTGTGTGTGTGTGTGTGTGTGTGTGTGTGTGTAGCATGAGGGCCCTTCCTGCATACTTGCTCTTATCAGCCAGTACACACAAGTGTGTGTGCCTGGGGGATTGGGTGGGTGTGCCAGCCGGCTAGTGTGGGAGTGCTGTGTGTATATGTGTGTGTATGTGTGATGGCATGTGTGCTTTGGGGCCTGGAAGCGCTCGCGCGGGTCCGCGCAGTGCGATCATGCTTGTGAGTGCGTGTGGATGTGCGTGTGTGCGCACGCACGCGTGTAACCGTTCGTCAAGTTCCCACTTCTGTGCATCAGTAGCGTGTCTGGGCCATCGCGCTTTCTCGCCCGGGGGCGCCCGCGAGCCCTTGCTCGTGTCGGGCGCAGGGTGCCCCTGTGTGGGTATTGTGTGTGCGCCCGCTCGCTCCAAAGGGAGGGCACGGACAGTGCCTGGCTCCAGGGCTAGCCTGTGCCGCTGGCTGTGGCTGTGCGGATGCTGGGTGGGATGGGATGCCAGCCATCCACAGTCAGTCGGATTTCCGTGCGTGTCCAGGCTGAGGGTCCCAGTCCGGGGCACAGGGAGGGACTGAGGGACGGACGGTGCCGTGAGCGAGGTGGGGCCCAGCGTCCCCGATTCCAGATTCCAGAAGCCGGACTGTCCTCCTCGTCCTCCTCGAGCGTCCAGGGCAAGAGGAGGTCACGCGTGGGTGGGTGGGTGGGTGAGGATGCTGGTCCAAGAACCTCCGGGGAGGGGAGGGGAGGGGAGTGGAGGGGAGGGGAGGAGTAGGAGAAGGAGAGGTCTCCGTGGGGCCAAGTCTGGCACTCACTGTCTGGGCCCGTGCTCCATGGGGAGGGCGGAGGAGGGCTGAAGGGGTTCGGGGAGGTTGTAGGCTGGCAGCGAGGGCTGGCGCGTGTGGGTGGGGCTCGGGCCGGGCCGAGTGGCGTGCGTGCGTGCGTGGCTGTGGTCCTTGGTGTGCGCTGCGGTACAGTGCGTGTGTCTGCGGGGCCCTGGGCTCGCGTGGGCTCGGCGTCGGGTGGGTGGGCGGGCGGGCAGGGGGGCAGCGTTGACAGTGGCGGCGGGCGAGAGCCGGCAGCAGGCTCTTGGGGCTTTCCGGAGCGGCGGCCGTCGTCTACGGCCATACCACCCTGAACGCGCCCGATCTCGTCTGATCTCGGAAGCTAAGCAGGGTCGGGCCTGGTTAGTACTTGGATGGGAGACCGCCTGGGAATACCGGGTGCTGTAGGCTTTTTGGACTCCGCCCCGGCGTGTCCTCTCTTGCTTTTGGTCACTGTCACGACCACAGCCGGCCCCTCGGGGACCAGAGACCCGGGCCCAGGGCAGTCCAGCCCCACCCACACCCCACACTCGGGAGAGAGCACCCCGCCCCCCTCGTCCTCCTCGCATAGGACGAGGCTTGTATTGCCCATCACCGCTGGCTCCCGGAGCCCTCAGAGTGGGCACCGCCACACCACACCACACCACACCACACCACACCACACCACACCGCACCTCCCTGCAGGGCTGGCTGGCTAGCTGGCTGGCAGAGGTTTGGAGGGGAGAGCCTGTCTCCATTTGCACCAAGCCCAGGATGCCCTCCAACACCCATCCGTCCCACCCATCCTGATCCAACACCGCACTTGGCTCCCACCTTGCACAGGCAGGGAGGGGGGTGGACAAGGCTACTCCACCCCTCGCCCTCGCCCACTCCCTCTCCGTGGGAGGAGTCCCGGAAGAACCCAGCCACCACCTGCCACTCTAGCCTGCCTCGGGAGGTCTAGGGAGCTCTGGGGGCCTGTGTCAGTGTGTCTGCTTGTGTCTTGTGTCTGGTGCGTGAGTTCATGCGCTGGTATGTGTGGGTGTGAGAGCACGCAAGAGACTGTTTGACGGGTGTGAGAGTGTGTGTGGCCATCCTGCCTTCTGCTAATGCGCCTCTGTATGTGTGTGTGTGTGTGTGTGTGTGTGTGTGTGTGTGTAGCATGAGGGCCCTTCCTGCATACTTGCTCTTATCAGCCAGTACACACAAGTGTGTGTGCCTGGGGGATTGGGTGGGTGTGCCAGCCGGCTAGTGTGGGAGTGCTGTGTGTATATGTGTGTGTATGTGTGATGGCATGTGTGCTTTGGGGCCTGGAAGCGCTCGCGCGGGTCCGCGCAGTGCGATCATGCTTGTGAGTGCGTGTGGATGTGCGTGTGTGCGCACGCACGCGTGTAACCGTTCGTCAAGTTCCCACTTCTGTGCATCAGTAGCGTGTCTGGGCCATCGCGCTTTCTCGCCCGGGGGCGCCCGCGAGCCCTTGCTCGTGTCGGGCGCAGGGTGCCCCTGTGTGGGTATTGTGTGTGCGCCCGCTCGCTCCAAAGGGAGGGCACGGACAGTGCCTGGCTCCAGGGCTAGCCTGTGCCGCTGGCTGTGGCTGTGCGGATGCCGGGTGGGATGGGATGCCAGCCATCCACAGTCAGTCGGATTTCCGTGCGTGTCCAGGCTGAGGGTCCCAGTCCGGGGCACGGGGAGGGACTGAGGGACGGACGGTGCCGTGAGCGAGGTGGGGCCCAGCGTCCCCGATTCCAGATTCCAGAAGCCGGACTGTCCTCCTCGTCCTCCTCGAGCGTCCAGGGCAAGAGGAGGTCACGCGTGGGTGGGTGGGTGGGTGAGGATGCTGGTCCAAGAACCTCCGGGGAGGGGAGGGGAGGGGAGTGGAGGGGAGGGGAGGAGTAGGAGAAGGAGAGGTCTCCGTGGGGCCAAGTCTGGCACTCACTGTCTGGGCCCGTGCTCCATGGGGAGGGCGCAGGAGGGCTGAAGGGGTTCGGGGAGGTTGTAGGCTGGCAGCGAGGGCTGGCGCGTGTGGGTGGGGCTCGGGCCGGGCCGAGTGGCGTGCGTGCGTGCGTGGCTGTGGTCCTTGGTGTGCGCTGCGGTACAGTGCGTGTGTCTGCGGGGCCCTGGGCTCGCGTGGGCTCGGCGTCGGGTGGGTGGGCGGGCGGGCAGGGGGGCAGCGTTGACAGTGGCGGCGGGCGAGCGCCGGCAGCAGGCTCTTGGGGCTTTCCGGAGCGGCGGCCGTCGTCTACGGCCATACCACCCTGAACGCGCCCGATCTCGTCTGATCTCGGAAGCTAAGCAGGGTCGGGCCTGGTTAGTACTTGGATGGGAGACCGCCTGGGAATACCGGGTGCTGTAGGCTTTTTGGACTCCGCCCCGGCGTGTCCTCTCTTGCTTTTGGTCACTGTCACGACCACAGCCGGCCCCTCGGGGACCAGAGACCCGGGCCCAGGGCAGTCCAGCCCCACCCACACCCCACACTCGGGAGAGAGCACCCCGCCCCCCTCGTCCTCCTCGCATAGGACGAGGCTTGTATTGCCCATCACCGCTGGCTCCCGGAGCCCTCAGAGTGGGCACCGCCACACCACACCACACCACACCGCACCTCCCTGCAGGGCTGGCTGGCTAGCTAGCTGGCTGGCAGAGGTTTGGAGGGGAGAGCCTGTCTCCATTTGCACCAAGCCCAGGATGCCCTCCAACACCCATCCGTCCCACCCATCCTGATCCAACACCGCACTTGGCTCCCACCTTGCACAGGCAGGGAGGGGGGTGGACAAGGCTACTCCACCCCTCGCCCTCGCCCACTCCCTCTCCGTGGGAGGAGTCCCGGAAGAACCCAGCCACCACCTGCCACTCTAGCCTGCCTCGGGAGGTCTAGGGAGCTCTGGGGGCCTGTGTCAGCGTGTCTGCTTGTGTCTTGTGTCTGGTGCGTGAGTTCATGCGCTGGTATGTGTGGGTGTGAGAGCACGCAAGAGACTGTTTGACGGGTGTGAGAGTGTGTGTGGCCATCCTGCCTTCTGCTAATGCGCCTCTGTATGTGTGTGTGTGTGTGTGTGTGTGTGTGTGTGTGTGTGTAGCATGAGGGCCCTTCCTGCATACTTGCTCTTATCAGCCAGTACACACAAGTGTGTGTGCCTGGGGGATTGGGTGGGTGTGCCAGCCGGCTAGTGTGGGAGTGCTGTGTGTATATGTGTGTGTATGTGTGATGGCATGTGTGCTTTGGGGCCTGGAAGCGCTCGCGCGGGTCCGCGCAGTGCGATCATGCTTGTGAGTGCGTGTGGATGTGCGTGTGTGCGCACGCACGCGTGTAACCGTTCGTCAAGTTCCCACTTCTGTGCATCAGTAGCGTGTCTGGGCCATCGCGCTTTCTCGCCCGGGGGCGCCCGCGAGCCCTTGCTCGTGTCGGGCGCAGGGTGCCCCTGTGTGGGTATTGTGTGTGCGCCCGCTCGCTCCAAAGGGAGGGCACGGACAGTGCCTGGCTCCAGGGCTAGCCTGTGCCGCTGGCTGTGGCTGTGCGGATGCTGGGTGGGATGGGATGCCAGCCATCCACAGTCAGTCGGATTTCCGTGCGTGTCCAGGCTGAGGGTCCCAGTCCGGGGCACGGGGAGGGACTGAGGGACGGACGGTGCCGTGAGCGAGGTGGGGCCCAGCGTCCCCAATTCCAGATTCCAGAAGCCGGACTGTCCTCCTCGTCCTCCTCGAGCGTCCAGGGCAAGAGGAGGTCACGCGTGGGTGGGTGGGTGGGTGAGGATGCTGGTCCAAGAACCTCCGGGGAGGGGAGGGGAGGGGAGTGGAGGGGAGGGGAGGAGTAGGAGAAGGAGAGGTCTCCGTGGGGCCAAGTCTGGCACTCACTGTCTGGGCCCGTGCTCCATGGGGAGGGCGGAGGAGGGCTGAAGGGGTTCGGGGAGGTTGTAGGCTGGCAGCGAGGGCTGGCGCGTGTGGGTGGGGCTCGGGCCGGGCCGAGTGGCGTGCGTGCGTGCGTGGCTGTGGTCCTTGGTGTGCGCTGCGGTACAGTGCGTGTGTCTGCGGGGCCCTGGGCTCGCGTGGGCTCGGCGTCGGGTGGGTGGGCGGGCGGGCAGGGGGGCAGCGTTGACAGTGGCGGCGGGCGAGCGCCGGCAGCAGGCTCTTGGGGCTTTCCGGAGCGGCGGCCGTCGTCTATGGCCATACCACCCTGAACGCGCCCGATCTCGTCTGATCTCGGAAGCTAAGTAGGGTCGGGCCTGGTTAGTACTTGGATGGGAGACCGCCTGGGAATACCGGGTGCTGTAGGCTTTTTGGACTCCGCCCCGGCGTGTCCTCTCTTGCTTTTGGTCACTGTCACGACCACAGCCGGCCCCTCGGGGACCAGAGACCCGGGCCCAGGGCGGTCCAGCCCCACCCACACCCCACACTCGGGAGAGAGCACCCCGCCCCCCTCGTCCTCCTCGCATAGGACGAGGCTTGTATTGCCCATCACCGCTGGCTCCCGGAGCCCTCAGAGTGGGCACCGCCACACCACACCACACCACACCGCACCTCCCTGCAGGGCTGGCTGGCTAGCTAGCTGGCTGGCAGAGGTTTGGAGGGGAGAGCCTGTCTCCATTTGCACCAAGCCCAGGATGCCCTCCAACACCCACCCGTCCCACCCATCCTGATCCAACACCGCACTTGGCTCCCACCTTGCACAGGCAGGGAGGGGGGTGGACAAGGCTACTCCACCCCTCGCCCTCGCCCACTCCCTCTCCGTGGGAGGAGTCCCGGAAGAACCCAGCCACCACCTGCCACTCTAGCCTGCCTCGGGAGGTCTAGGGAGCTCTGGGGGCCTGTGTCAGTGTGTCTGCTTGTGTCTTGTGTCTGGTGCGTGAGTTCATGCGCTGGTATGTGTGGGTGTGAGAGCACGCAAGAGACTGTTTGACGGGTGTGAGAGTGTGTGTGGCCATCCTGCCTTCTGCTAATGCGCCTCTGTATGTGTGTGTGTGTGTGTGTGTGTGTGTGTGTGTGTGTGTGTAGCATGAGGGCCCTTCCTGCATACTTGCTCTTATCAGCCAGTACACACAAGTGTGTGTGCCTGGGGGATTGGGTGGGTGTGCCAGCCGGCTAGTGTGGGAGTGCTGTGTGTATATGTGTGTGTATGTGTGATGGCATGTGTGCTTTGGGGCCTGGAAGCGCTCGCGCGGGTCCGCGCAGTGCGATCATGCTTGTGAGTGCGTGTGGATGTGCGTGTGTGCGCACGCACGCGTGTAACCGTTCGTCAAGTTCCCACTTCTGTGCATCAGTAGCGTGTCTGGGCCATCGCGCTTTCTCGCCCGGGGGCGCCCGCGAGCCCTTGCTCGTGTCGGGCGCAGGGTGCCCCTGTGTGGGTATTGTGTGTGCGCCCGCTCGCTCCAAAGGGAGGGCACGGACAGTGCCTGGCTCCAGGGCTAGCCTGTGCCGCTGGCTGTGGCTGTGCGGATGCTGGGTGGGATGGGATGCCAGCCATCCACAGTCAGTCGGATTTCCGTGCGTGTCCAGGCTGAGGGTCCCAGTCCGGGGCACGGGGAGGGACTGAGGGACGGACGGTGCCGTGAGCGAGGTGGGGCCCAGCGTCCCCAATTCCAGATTCCAGAAGCCGGACTGTCCTCCTCGTCCTCCTCGAGCGTCCAGGGCAAGAGGAGGTCACGCGTGGGTGGGTGGGTGGGTGAGGATGCTGGTCCAAGAACCTCCGGGGAGGGGAGGGGAGGGGAGTGGAGGGGAGGGGAGGAGTAGGAGAAGGAGAGGTCTCCGTGGGGCCAAGTCTGGCACTCACTGTCTGGGCCCGTGCTCCATGGGGAGGGCGGAGGAGGGCTGAAGGGGTTCGGGGAGGTTGTAGGCTGGCAGCGAGGGCTGGCGCGTGTGGGTGGGGCTCGGGCCGGGCCGAGTGGCGTGCGTGCGTGCGTGGCTGTGGTCCTTGGTGTGCGCTGCGGTACAGTGCGTGTGTCTGCGGGGCCCTGGGCTCGCGTTGGCTCGGCGTCGGGTGGGTGGGCGGGCGGGCAGGGGGGCAGCGTTGACAGTGGCGGCGGGCGAGCGCCGGCAGCAGGCTCTTGGGGCTTTCCGGAGCGGCTGCCGTCGTCTACGGCCATACCACCCTGAACGCGCCCGATCTCGTCTGATCTCGGAAGCTAAGCAGGGTCGGGCCTGGTTAGTACTTGGATGGGAGACCGCCTGGGAATACCGGGTGCTGTAGGCTTTTTGGACTCCGCCCCGGCTTGTCCTCTCTTGCTTTTGGTCACTGTCACGACCACAGCCGGCCCCTCGGGGACCAGAGACCCGGGCCCAGGGCAGTCCAGCCCCACCCACACCCCACACTCGGGAGAGAGCACCCCGCCCCCCTCGTCCTCCTCGCATAGGACGAGGCTTGTATTGCCCATCACCGCTGGCTCCCGGAGCCCTCAGAGTGGGCACCGCCACACCACACCACACCACACCGCACCTCCCTGCAGGGCTGGCTGGCTAGCTAGCTGGCTGGCAGAGGTTTGGAGGGGAGAGCCTGTCTCCATTTGCACCAAGCCCAGGATGCCCTCCAACAACCACCCGTCCCACCCATCCTGATCCAACACCGCACTTGGCTCCCACCTTGCACAGGCAGGGAGGGGGGTGGACAAGGCTACTCCACCCCTCGCCCTCGCCCACTCCCTCTCCGTGGGAGGAGTCCCGGAAGAACCCAGCCACCACCTGCCACTCTAGCCTGCCTCGGGAGGTCTAGGGAGCTCTGGGGGCCTGTGTCAGTGTGTCTGCTTGTGTCTTGTGTCTGGTGCGTGAGTTCATGCGCTGGTATGTGTGGGTGTGAGAGCACGCAAGAGACTGTTTGACGGGTGTGAGAGTGTGTGTGGCCATCCTGCCTTCTGCTAATGCGCCTCTGTATGTGTGTGTGTGTGTGTGTGTGTGTGTGTGTGTAGCATGAGGGCACTTCCTGCATACTTGCTCTTATCAGCCAGTACACACAAGTGTGTGTGCCTGGGGGATTGGGTGGGTGTGCCAGCCGGCTAGTGTGGGAGTGCTGTGTGTATATGTGTGTGTATGTGTGATGGCATGTGTGCTTTGGGGCCTGGAAGCGCTCGCGCGGGTCCGCGCAGTGCGATCATGCTTGTGAGTGCGTGTGGATGTGCGTGTGTGCGCACGCACGCGTGTAACCGTTCGTCAAGTTCCCACTTCTGTGCATCAGTAGCGTGTCTGGGCCATCGCGCTTTCTCGCCCGGGGGCGCCCGCGAGCCCTTGCTCGTGTCGGGCGCAGGGTGCCCCTGTGTGGGTATTGTGTGTGCGCCCGCTCGCTCCAAAGGGAGGGCACGGACAGTGCCTGGCTCCAGGGCTAGCCTGTGCCGCTGGCTGTGGCTGTGCGGATGCTGGGTGGGATGGGATGCCAGCCATCCACAGTCAGTCGGATTTCCGTGCGTGTCCAGGCTGAGGGTCCCAGTCCGGGGCACGGGGAGGGACTGAGGGACGGACGGTGCCGTGAGCGAGGTGGGGCCCAGCGTCCCCGATTCCAGATTCCAGAAGCCGGACTGTCCTCCTCGTCCTCCTCGAGCGTCCAGGGCAAGAGGAGGTCACGCGTGGGTGGGTGGGTGGGTGAGGATGCTGGTCCAAGAACCTCCGGGGAGGGGAGGGGAGGGGAGTGGAGGGGAGGGAGGAGTAGGAGAAGGAGAGGTCTCCGTGGGGCCAAGTCTGGCACTCACTGTCTGGGCCCGTGCTCCATGGGGAGGGCGCAGGAGGGCTGAAGGGGTTCGGGGAGGTTGTAGGCTGGCAGCGAGGGCTGGCGCGTGTGGGTGGGGCTCGGGCCGGGCCGAGTGGCGTGCGTGCGTGCGTGGCTGTGGTCCTTGGTGTGCGCTGCGGTACAGTGCGTGTGTCTGCGGGGCCCTGTGCTCGCGTGGGCTCGGCGTCGGGTGGGTGGGCGGGCGGGCAGGGGGGCAGCGTTGACAGTGGCGGCGGGCGAACGCCGGCAGCAGGCTCTTGGGGCTTTCCGGAGCGGCGGCCGTCGTCTACGGCCATACCACCCTGAACGCGCCCGATCTCGTCTGATCTCGGAAGCTAAGCAGGGTCGGGCCTGGTTAGTACTTGGATGGGAGACCGCCTGGGAATACCGGGTGCTGTAGGCTTTTTGGACTCCGCCCCGGCGTGTCCTCTCTTGCTTTTGGTCACTGTCACGACCACAGCCGGCCCCTCGGGGACCAGAGACCCGGGCCCAGGGCAGTCCAGCCCCACCCACACCCCACACTCGGGAGAGAGCACCCCGCCCCCCTCGTCCTCTTCGCATAGGACGAGGCTTGTATTGCCCATCACCGCTGGCTCCCGGAGCCCTCAGAGTGGGCACCGCCACACCACACCACACCACACCGCACCTCCCTGCAGGGATGGCTGGCTAGCTAGCTGGCTGGCAGAGGTTTGGAGGGGAGAGCCTGTCTCCATTTGCACCAAGCCCAGGATGCCCTCCAACACCCATCCGTCCCACCCATCCTGATCCAACACCGCACTTGGCTCCCACCTTGCACAGGCAGGGAGGGGGGTGGACAAGGCTACTCCACCCCTCGCCCTCGCCCACTCCCTCTCCGTGGGAGGAGTCCCGGAAGAACCCAGCCACCACCTGCCACTCTAGCCTGCCTCGGGAGGTCTAGGGAGCTCTGGGGGCCTGTGTCAGTGTGTCTGCTTGTGTCTTGTGTCTGGTGCGTGAGTTCATGCGCTGGTATGTGTGGGTGTGAGAGCACGCAAGAGACTGTTTGACGGGTGTGAGAGTGTGTGTGGCCATCCTGCCTTCTGCTAATGCGCCTCTGTATGTGTGTGTGTGTGTGTGTGTGTGTAGCATGAGGGCCCTTCCTGCATACTTGCTCTTATCAGCCAGTACACACAAGTGTGTGTGCCTGGGGGATTGGGTGGGTGTGCCAGCCGGCTAGTGTGGGAGTGCTGTGTGTATATGTGTGTGTATGTGTGATGGCATGTGTGCTTTGGGGCCTGGAAGCGGTCGCGCGGGTCCGCGCAGTGCGATCATGCTTGTGAGTGCGTGTGGATGTGCGTGTGTGCGCACGCACGCGTGTAACCGTTCGTCAAGTTCCCACTTCTGTGCATCAGTAGCGTGTCTGGGCCATCGCGCTTTCTCGCCCGGGGGCGCCCGCGAGCCCTTGCTCGTGTCGGGCGCAGGGTGCCCCTGTGTGGGTATTGTGTGTGCGCCCGCTCGCTCCAAAGGGAGGGCACGGACAGTGCCTGGCTCCAGGGCTAGCCTGTGCCGCTGGCTGTGGCTGTGCGGATGCTGGGTGGGATGGGATGCCAGCCATCCACAGTCAGTCGGATTTCCGTGCGTGTCCAGGCTGAGGGTCCCAGTCCGGGGCACGGGGAGGGACTGAGGGACGGACGGTGCCGTGAGCGAGGTGGGGCCCAGCGTCCCCGATTCCAGATTCCAGAAGCCGGACTGTCCTCCTCGTCCTCCTCGAGCGTCCAGGGCAAGAGGAGGTCACGCGTGGGTGGGTGGGTGGGTGAGGATGCTGGTCCAAGAACCTCCGGGGAGGGGAGGGGAGGGGAGTGGAGGGGAGGGGAGGAGTAGGAGAAGGAGAGGTCTCCGTGGGGCCAAGTCTGGCACTCACTGTCTGGGCCCGTGCTCCATGGGGAGGGCGGAGGAGGGCTGAAGGGGTTCGGGGAGGTTGTAGGCTGGCAGCGAGGGCTGGCGCGTGTGGGTGGGGCTCGGGCCGGGCCGAGTGGCGTGCGTGCGTGCGTGGCTGTGGTCCTTGGTGTGCGCTGCGGTACAGTGCGTGTGTCTGCGGGGCCCTGGGCTCGCGTGGGCTCGGCGTCGGGTGGGGTGGGCGGGCGGGCAGGGGGGCAGCGTTGACAGTGGCGGCGGTGCGAGCGCCGGCAGCAGGCTCTTGGGGCTTTCCGGAGCGGCGGCCGTCGTCTACGGCCATACCACCCTGAACGCGCCCGATCTCGTCTGATCTCGGAAGCTAAGCAGGGTCGGGCCTGGTTAGTACTTGGATGGGAGACCGCCTGGGAATACCGGGTGCTGTAGGCTTTTTGGACTCCGCCCCGGCGTGTCCTCTCTTGCTTTTGGTCACTGTCACGACCACAGCCGGCCCCTCGGGGACCAGAGACCCGGGCCCAGGGCAGTCCAGCCCCACCCACACCCCACACTCGGGAGAGAGCACCCCGCCCCCCCTCGTCCTCCTCGCATAGGACGAGGCTTGTATTGCCCATCACCGCTGGCTCCCGGAGCCCTCAGAGTGGGCACCGCCACACCACACCACACCACACCGCACCTCCCTGCAGGGCTGGCTGGCTAGCTAGCTGGCTGGCAGAGGTTTGGAGGGGAGAGCCTGTCTCCATTTGCACCAAGCCCAGGATGCCCTCCAACACCCATCCGTCCCACCCATCCTGATCCAACACCGCACTTGGCTCCCACCTTGCACAGGCAGGGAGGGGGGTGGACAAGGCTACTCCACCCCTCGCCCTCGCCCACTCCCTCTCCGTGGGAGGAGTCCCGGAAGAACCCAGCCACCACCTGCCACTCTAGCCTGCCTCGGGAGGTCTAGGGAGCTCTGGGGGCCTGTGTCAGTGTGTCTGCTTGTGTCTTGTGTCTGGTGCGTGAGTTCATGCGCTGGTATGTGTGGGTGTGAGAGCACGCAAGAGACTGTTTGACGGGTGTGAGAGTGTGTGTGGCCATCCTGCCTTCTGCTAATGCGCCTCTGTATGTGTGTGTGTGTGTGTGTGTGTGTGTGTGTGTAGCATGAGGGCACTTCCTGCATACTTGCTCTTATCAGCCAGTACACACAAGTGTGTGTGCCTGGGGGATTGGGTGGGTGTGCCAGCCGGCTAGTGTGGGAGTGCTGTGTGTATATGTGTGTGTATGTGTGATGGCATGTGTGCTTTGGGGCCTGGAAGCGCTCGCGCGGGTCCGCGCAGTGCGATCATGCTTGTGAGTGCGTGTGGATGTGCGTGTGTGCGCACGCACGCGTGTAACCGTTCGTCAAGTTCCCACTTCTGTGCATCAGTAGCGTGTCTGGGCCATCGCGCTTTCTCGCCCGGGGGCGCCCGCGAGCCCTTGCTCGTGTCGGGCGCAGGGTGCCCCTGTGTGGGTATTGTGTGTGCGCCCGCTCGCTCCAAAGGGAGGGCACGGACAGTGCCTGGCTCCAGGGCTAGCCTGTGCCGCTGGCTGTGGCTGTGCGGATGCTGGGTGGGATGGGATGCCAGCCATCCACAGTCAGTCGGATTTCCGTGCGTGTCCAGGCTGAGGGTCCCAGTCCGGGGCACGGGGAGGGACTGAGGGACGGACGGTGCCGTGAGCGAGGTGGGGCCCAGCGTCCCCGATTCCAGATTCCAGAAGCCGGACTGTCCTCCTCGTCCTCCTCGAGCGTCCAGGGCAAGAGGAGGTCACGCGTGGGTGGGTGGGTGGGTGAGGATGCTGGTCCAAGAACCTCCGGGGAGGGGAGGGGAGGGGAGTGGAGGGGAGGGAGGAGTAGGAGAAGGAGAGGTCTCCGTGGGGCCAAGTCTGGCACTCACTGTCTGGGCCCGTGCTCCATGGGGAGGGCGCAGGAGGGCTGAAGGGGTTCGGGGAGGTTGTAGGCTGGCAGCGAGGGCTGGCGCGTGTGGGTGGGGCTCGGGCCGGGCCGAGTGGCGTGCGTGCGTGCGTGGCTGTGGTCCTTGGTGTGCGCTGCGGTACAGTGCGTGTGTCTGCGGGGCCCTGTGCTCGCGTGGGCTCGGCGTCGGGTGGGTGGGCGGGCGGGCAGGGGGGCAGCGTTGACAGTGGCGGCGGTGCGAACGCCGGCAGCAGGCTCTTGGGGCTTTCCGGAGCGGCGGCCGTCGTCTACGGCCATACCACCCTGAACGCGCCCGATCTCGTCTGATCTCGGAAGCTAAGCAGGGTCGGGCCTGGTTAGTACTTGGATGGGAGACCGCCTGGGAATACCGGGTGCTGTAGGCTTTTTGGACTCCGCCCCGGCGTGTCCTCTCTTGCTTTTGGTCACTGTCACGACCACAGCCGGCCCCTCGGGGACCAGAGACCCGGGCCCAGGGCAGTCCAGCCCCACCCACACCCCACACTCGGGAGAGAGCACCCCGCCCCCCTCGTCCTCTTCGCATAGGACGAGGCTTGTATTGCCCATCACCGCTGGCTCCCGGAGCCCTCAGAGTGGGCACCGCCACACCACACCACACCACACCGCACCTCCCTGCAGGGATGGCTGGCTAGCTAGCTGGCTGGCAGAGGTTTGGAGGGGAGAGCCTGTCTCCATTTGCACCAAGCCCAGGATGCCCTCCAACACCCATCCGTCCCACCCATCCTGATCCAACACCGCACTTGGCTCCCACCTTGCACAGGCAGGGAGGGGGGTGGACAAGGCTACTCCACCCCTCGCCCTCGCCCACCTCCCTCTCCGTGGGAGGAGTCCCGGAAGAACCCAGCCACCACCTGCCACTCTAGCCTGCCTCGGGAGGTCTAGGGAGCTCTGGGGGCCTGTGTCAGTGTGTCTGCTTGTGTCTTGTGTCTGGTGCGTGAGTTCATGCGCTGGTATGTGTGGGTGTGAGAGCACGCAAGAGACTGTTTGACGGGTGTGAGAGTGTGTGTGGCCATCCTGCCTTCTGCTAATGCGCCTCTGTATGTGTGTGTGTGTGTGTGTGTGTGTAGCATGAGGGCCCTTCCTGCATACTTGCTCTTATCAGCCAGTACACACAAGTGTGTGTGCCTGGGGGATTGGGTGGGTGTGCCAGCCGGCTAGTGTGGGAGTGCTGTGTGTATATGTGTGTGTATGTGTGATGGCATGTGTGCTTTGGGGCCTGGAAGCGGTCGCGCGGGTCCGCGCAGTGCGATCATGCTTGTGAGTGCGTGTGGATGTGCGTGTGTGCGCACGCACGCGTGTAACCGTTCGTCAAGTTCCCACTTCTGTGCATCAGTAGCGTGTCTGGGCCATCGCGCTTTCTCGCCCGGGGGCGCCCGCGAGCCCTTGCTCGTGTCGGGCGCAGGGTGCCCCTGTGTGGGTATTGTGTGTGCGCCCCGCTCGCTCCAAAGGGAGGGCACGGACAGTGCCTGGCTCCAGGGCTAGCCTGTGCCGCTGGCTGTGGCTGTGCGGATGCTGGGTGGGATGGGATGCCAGCCATCCACAGTCAGTCGGATTTCCGTGCGTGTCCAGGCTGAGGGTCCCAGTCCGGGGCACGGGGAGGGACTGAGGGACGGACGGTGCCGTGAGCGAGGTGGGGCCCAGCGTCCCCGATTCCAGATTCCAGAAGCCGGACTGTCCTCCTCGTCCTCCTCGAGCGTCCAGGGCAAGAGGAGGTCACGCGTGGGTGGGTGGGTGGGTGAGGATGCTGGTCCAAGAACCTCCGGGGAGGGGAGGGGAGGGGAGTGGAGGGGAGGGGAGGAGTAGGAGAAGGAGAGGTCTCCGTGGGCCAAGTCTGGCACTCACTGTCTGGGCCCGTGCTCCATGGGGAGGGCGGAGGAGGGCTGAAGGGGTTCGGGGAGGTTGTAGGCTGGCAGCGAGGGCTGGCGCGTGTGGGTGGGGCTCGGGCCGGGCCGAGTGGCGTGCGTGCGTGCGTGGCTGTGGTCCTTGGTGTGCGCTGCGGTACAGTGCGTGTGTCTGCGGGGCCCTGGGCTCGCGTTGGGCTCGGCGTCGGGTGGGTGGGCGGGCGGGCAGGGGGGCAGCGTTGACAGTGGCGGCGGGCGAGCGCCGGCAGCAGGCTCTTGGGGCTTTCCGGAGCGGCGGCCGTCGTCTACGGCCATACCACCCTGAACGCGCCCGATCTCGTCTGATCTCGGAAGCTAAGCAGGGTCGGGCCTGGTTAGTACTTGGATGGGAGACCGCCTGGGAATACCGGGTGCTGTAGGCTTTTTGGACTCCGCCCCGGCGTGTCCTCTCTTGCTTTTGGTCACTGTCACGACCACAGCCGGCCCCTCGGGGACCAGAGACCCGGGCCCAGGGCAGTCCAGCCCCACCCACACCCCACACTCGGGAGAGAGCACCCCGCCCCCCTCGTCCTCCTCGCATAGGACGAGGCTTGTATTGCCCATCACCGCTGGCTCCCGGAGCCCTCAGAGTGGGCACCGCCACACCACACCACACCACCACACCGCACCTCCCTGCAGGGCTGGCTGGCTAGCTAGCTGGCTGGCAGAGGTTTGGAGGGGAGAGCCTGTCTCCATTTGCACCAAGCCAGGATGCCCTCCAACACCCATCCGTCCCACCCATCCTGATCCAACACCGCACTTGGCTCCCACCTTGCACAGGCAGGGAGGGGGGTGGACAAGGCTACTCCACCCCTCGCCCTCGCCCACTCCCTCTCCGTGGGAGGAGTCCCGGAAGAACCCAGCCACCACCTGCCACTCTAGCCTGCCTCGGGAGGTCTAGGGAGCTCTGGGGGCCTGTGTCAGTGTGTCTGCTTGTGTCTTGTGTCTGGTGCGTGAGTTCATGCGCTGGTATGTGTGGGTGTGAGAGCACGCAAGAGACTGTTTGACGGGTGTGAGAGTGTGTGTGGCCATCCTGCCTTCTGCTAATTGCGCCTCTGTATGTGTGTGTGTGTTGTGTGTGTGTGTGTGTGTGTGTAGCATGAGGGCCCTTCCTGCATACTTGCTCTTATCAGCCAGTACACACAAGTGTGTGTGCCTGGGGGATTGGGTGGGTGTGCCAGCCGGCTAGTGTGGGAGTGCTGTGTGTATATGTGTGTGTATGTGTGATGGCATGTGTGCTTTGGGGCCTGGAAGCGCTCGCGCGGGTCCGCGCAGTGCGATCATGCTTGTGAGTGCGTGTGGATGTGCGTGTGTGCGCACGCACGCGTGTAACCGTTCGTGGTGTGCGGACGCTCGCGTGTAACCGGTCCTCAAGTTCCCACTTCTGTGCATCAGTAGCGTGTCTGGGCGGACGCGCTTTCTCGCCCGGGGGCGCCCGCGAGCCATTGCTTGTGTCGGGCGCATTGTGCCCCTGTGTGGGTATTGTGTGTGCGCCCGCTCGCTCCAAAGGGAGGGCACGGACAGTGCCTGGCTCCCGCGCTAGCCTGTGCCGCTGGCTGTGGCTGTGCGGATGCTGTGTGGGATGGGATGCCAGCCATCCACAGTCGGTCGGATTCCCGTGGGTGTCCAGGCTGAGGGTCCCAGTCCGGGGCACGGGGATGGACGGAGGGACGGAGGGACGGACGGTGCAGTGAGCGAGGTGGGGCCCAGCTTCCCCGATTCCAGAAGCCGGACTGTCCTCCTCGTCCTCATCGTGGGTCCAGGGCAAGAGGAGGTCACGGGTGGGTGGGTGGGTGGGTGAGGATGCTGGTCCAAGAACCTTCGAGGAGGGGAGGGGAAGGCAGTGGAGGGGAGGGGATGGGATGAGAGCGGAGGGGAGCGGAGGGGAGGGGAGGAGCAGGAGGAGAGATCTCCGTGAGGCCAAGGCTGGCACTCACTGTCTGGGTCCGTGCTCCATCGGGGCGGGCGGAGGAGGGCTGAAGGGGTTCGGGGAGGTTGTAGGCTGGCAGCGAGGGCTGGCGCTTGTGGGTGGGGCTCTGGCCGGGCCGTGTGGCGTGCGTTCGTGCTTGCCTGTGGTCCTTGGTGTGGGCTGCGGTACAATGGGTGTGTCTGCGGGGCCCTGTGCTCGCGTGGGCTCGGCGTCGGGTGGGTGGGCGGGCGGGCAGGGGGGCAGCGTTGACAGTGGCGGCGGGCGAGCGCCGGCAGCAGGCTCTTGGGGCTTTCCGGAGCGGCGGCCGTCGTCTACGGCCATACCACCCTGAACGCGCCCGATCTCGTCTGATCTCGGAAGCTAAGCAGGGTCGGGCCTGGTTAGTACTTGGATGGGAGACCGCCTGGGAATACCGGGTGCTGTAGGCTTTTTGGACTCCGCCCCGGCGTGTCTTCTCTTGCTTTTGGTCACTGTCACGACCACAGCCGGCCCCTCGGGGACCAGAGACCCGGGCCCAGGGCAGTCCAGCCCCACCCACACCCCACACTCGGGAGAGAGCACCCCGCCCCCCTCGTCCTCCTCGCATAGGACGAGGCTTGTATTGCCCATCACCGCTGGCTCCCGGAGCCCTCAGAGTGGGCACCGCCACACCACACCACACCACACCGCACCTCCCTGCAGGGCTGGCTGGCTAGCTAGCTGGCTGGCAGAGGTTTGGAGGGGAGAGCCTGTCTCCATTTGCACCAAGCCCAGGATGCCCTCCAACACCCATCCGTCCCACCCATCCTGATCCAACACCGCACTTGGCTCCCACCTTGCACAGGCAGGGAGGGGGGTGGACAAGGCTACTCCACCCCTCGCCCTCGCCCACTCCCTCTCCGTGGGAGGAGTCCCGGAAGAACCCAGCCACCACCTGCCACTCTAGCCTGCCTCGGGAGGTCTAGGGAGCTCTGGGGGCCTGTGTCAGTGTGTCTGCTTGTGTCTTGTGTCTGGTGCGTGAGTTCATGCGCTGGTATGTGTGGGTGTGAGAGCACGCAAGAGACTGTTTGACGGGTGTGAGAGTGTGTGTGGCCATCCTGCCTTCTGCTAATGCGCCTCTGTATGTGTGTGTGTGTGTGTGTGTGTGTGTGTGTGTGTGTGTGTGTAGCATGAGGGCCCTTCCTGCATACTTGCTCTTATCAGCCAGTACACACAAGTGTGTGTGCCTGGGGGATTGGGTGGGTGTGCCAGCCGGCTAGTGTGGGAGTGCTGTGTGTATATGTGTGTGTATGTGTGATGGCATGTGTGCTTTGGGGCCTGGAAGCGCTCGCGCGGGTCCGCGCAGTGCGATCATGCTTGTGAGTGCGTGTGGATGTGCGTGTGTGCGCACGCACGCGTGTAACCGTTCGTCAAGTTCCCACTTCTGTGCATCAGTAGCGTGTCTGGGCCATCGCGCTTTCTCGCCCGGGGGCGCCCGCGAGCCCTTGCTCGTGTCGGGCGCAGGGTGCCCCTGTGTGGGTATTGTGTGTGCGCCCGCTCGCTCCAAAGGGAGGGCACGGACAGTGCCTGGCTCCAGGGCTAGCCTGTGCCGCTGGCTGTGGCTGTGCGGATGCTGGGTGGGATGGGATGCCAGCCATCCACAGTCAGTCGGATTCCCGTGCGTGTCCAGGCTGAGGGTCCCAGTCCGGGGCACGGGGAGGGACTGAGGGACGGACGGTGCCGTGAGCGAGGTGGGGCCCAGCGTCCCCGATTCCAGATTCCAGAAGCCGGACTGTCCTCCTCGTCCTCCTCGAGCGTCCAGGGCAAGAGGAGGTCACGCGTGGGTGGGTGGGTGGGTGAGGATGCTGGTCCAAGAACCTCCGGGGAGGGGAGGGGAGGGGAGTGGAGGGGAGGGGAGGAGTAGGAGAAGGAGAGGTCTCCGTGGGGCCAAGTCTGGCACTCACTGTCTGGGCCCGTGCTCCATGGGGAGGGCGGAGGAGGGCTGAAGGGGTTCGGGGAGGTTGTAGGCTGGCAGCGAGGGCTGGCGCGTGTGGGTGGGGCTCGGGCCGGGCCGAGTGGCGTGCGTGCGTGCGTGGCTGTGGTCCTTGGTGTGCGCTGCGGTACAGTGCGTGTGTCTGCGGGGCCCTGGGCTCGCGTGGGCTCGGCGTCGGGTGGGTGGGCGGGCGGGCAGGGGGGCAGCGTTGACAGTGGCGGCGGGCGAGCGCCGGCAGCAGGCTCTTGGGGCTTTCCGGAGCGGTGGCCGTCGTCTACGGCCATACCACCCTGAACGCGCCCGATCTCGTCTGATCTCGGAAGCTAAGCAGGGTCGGGCCTGGTTAGTACTTGGATGGGAGACCGCCTGGGAATACCGGGTGCTGTAGGCTTTTTGGACTCCGCCCCGGCGTGTCCTCTCTTGCTTTTGGTCACTGTCACGACCACAGCCGGACCCTCGGGGACCAGAACCCGGGCCCAGGGCGGTCCAGCCCCACCCACACCCCACACTCGGGAGAGAGCACCCCGCCCCCCTCGTCCTCCTCGCATAGGACGAGGCTTGTGTTGCCCATCACCGCTGGCTCCCAGAGCCCTCAGAGTGGGCACCGCCACACCACACCACACCGCACCTCCCTGCAGGGCTGGCTGGCTAGCTAGCTGGCAGAGGTTTGGAGGGGAGAGCCTGTCTCCATTTGCACCAAGCCCAGGATGCCCTCCAACAACCACCCGTCCCACCCATCCTGATCCAACACCGCACTTGGCTCCCACCTTGCACAGGCAGGGAGGGGGGGTGGACCAGGCTACTCCACCCCTCGCCCTCGCCCACTCCCTCTCCGTGGGAGGAGACCCCGAAGAACTCAGCCTCCACCTGCCTCTCTAGCCTGCCTCGGGAGGTCTAGGGAGCTGTGGGGGCCTGTGTCAGTGTGTCTTCTTGTGTCTTGTGTCTGGTGCATTAGTTCATGCGCTGGTATGTGTGGGTGTGAGAGCACGCAAGAGACTGTTTGACGGGTGTGAGAGTGTGTGTGGCCATCTTGCCCTCTGCTAATGCGCCTCTCTATGTGTGTGTGTGTGGGTGGGGGTAGGGGGAGGGGGGGTATGTGTGTGTGTGTGTGTGTAGCATGAGGGCCCTTCCTGCATACTTGCTCTGATCAGCCAGTACACACAAGTGTGTGTGCCTGGGGGATTGGGTGGGTGTGCCAGCCCGCTAGTGTGGGAGTGCTGTGTGTATATGTGTGTGTATGTGTGATGGCATGTGTGCTTTGGGGCCTGGAAGCGCTCGCGCGGGCCCGCACAGTTCGATCATGCCTGTGAGTGTGTGTGTGTGGATGTGCGGGTGTGCGCACGCTCGCGTGTAACCGGTCCTCAAGTTCCCACTTCTGTGCATCAGTAGCGTGTCTGGGCGGACGCGCTATCTCGCCCGGGGGCGCCCGCGAGCCATTGCTTGTGTCGGGCGCATTGTGCCCCTGTGTGGGTATTGTGTGTGCGCCCGCTCGCTCCAAAGGGAGGGCACGGACAGTGCCTGGCTCCCGCGCTAGCCTGTGCCGCTGGCTGTGGCTGTGCGGATGCTGTGTGGGATGGGATGCCAGCCATCCACAGTCGGTCGGATTCCCGTGGGTGTCCAGGCTGAGGGTCCCAGTCCGGGGCACGGGGATGGACGGAGGGACGGAGGGACGGACGGTGCAGTGAGCGAGGTGGGGCCCAGCTTCCCCGATTCCAGAAGCCGGACTGTCCTCCTCGTCCTCATCGTGGGTCCAGGGCAAGAGGAGGTCACGGGTGGGTGGGTGGGTGGGTGAGGATGCTGGTCCAAGAACCTTCGAGGAGGGGAGGGGAAGGCAGTGGAGGGGAGGGGATGGGATGAGAGCGGAGGGGAGCGGAGGGGAGGGGAGGAGCAGGAGGAGAGATCTCCGTGAGGCCAAGGCTGGCACTCACTGTCTGGGTCCGTGCTCCATCGGGGCGGGCGGAGGAGGGCTGAAGGGGTTCGGGGAGGTTGTAGGCTGGCAGCGAGGGCTGGCGCTTGTGGGTGGGGCTCTGGCCGGGCCGTGTGGCGTGCGTTCGTGCTTGCCTGTGGTCCTTGGTGTGGGCTGCGGTACAATGGGTGTGTCTGCGGGGCCCTGTGCTCGCGTGGGCTCGGCGTCGGGTGGGTGGGCGGGCGGGCAGGGGGGCAGCGTTGACAGTGGCGGCGGGCGAGCGCCGGCAGCAGGCTCTTGGGGCTTTCCGGAGCGGCGGCTGTCGTCTACGGCCATACCACCCTGAACGCGCCCGATCTCGTCTGATCTCGGAAGCTAAGCAGGGTCGGGCCTGGTTAGTACTTGGATGGGAGACCGCCTGGGAATACCGGGTGCTGTAGGCTTTTTGGACTCCGCCCCGGCGTGTCCTCTCTTGCTTTTGGTCACTGTCACGACCACAGCCGGCCCCTCGGGGACCAGAGACCCGGGCCCAGGGCAGTCCAGCCCCACCCACACCCCACACTCGGGAGAGAGCACCCCGCCCCCCTCGTCCTCCTCGCATAGGACGAGGCTTGTATTGCCCATCACCGCTGGCTCCCGGAGCCCTCAGAGTGGGCACCGCCACACCACACCACACCACACCGCACCTCCCTGCAGGGCTGGCTGGCTAGCTAGCTGGCTGGCAGAGGTTTGGAGGGGAGAGCCTGTCTCCATTTGCACCAAGCCCAGGATGCCCTCCAACACCCATCCGTCCCACCCATCCTGATCCAACACCGCACTTGGCTCCCACCTTGCACAGGCAGGGAGGGGGGTGGACAAGGCTACTCCACCCCTCGCCCTCGCCCACTCCCTCTCCGTGGGAGGAGTCCCGGAAGAACCCAGCCACCACCTGCCACTCTAGCCTGCCTCGGGAGGTCTAGGGAGCTCTGGGGGCCTGTGTCAGTGTGTCTGCTTGTGTCTTGTGTCTGGTGCGTGAGTTCATGCGCTGGTATGTGTGGGTGTGAGAGCACGCAAGAGACTGTTTGACGGGTGTGAGAGTGTGTGTGGCCATCCTGCCTTCTGCTAATGCGCCTCTGTATGTGTGTGTGTGTGTGTGTGTGTGTGTGTGTGTAGCATGAGGGCCCTTCCTGCATACTTGCTCTTATCAGCCAGTACACACAAGTGTGTGTGCCTGGGGGATTGGGTGGGTGTGCCAGCCGGCTAGTGTGGGAGTGCTGTGTGTATATGTGTGTGTATGTGTGATGGCATGTGTGCTTTGGGGCCTGGAAGCGCTCGCGCGGGTCCGCGCAGTGCGATCATGCTTGTGAGTGCGTGTGGATGTGCGTGTGTGCGCACGCACGCGTGTAACCGTTCGTCAAGTTCCCACTTCTGTGCATCAGTAGCGTGTCTGGGCCATCGCGCTTTCTCGCCCGGGGGCGCCCGCGAGCCCTTGCTCGTGTCGGGCGCAGGGTGCCCCTGTGTGGGTATTGTGTGTGCGCCCGCTCGCTCCAAAGGGAGGGCACGGACAGTGCCTGGCTCCAGGGCTAGCCTGTGCCGCTGGCTGTGGCTGTGCGGATGCTGGGTGGGATGGGATGCCAGCCATCCACAGTCAGTCGGATTCCCGTGCGTGTCCAGGCTGAGGGTCCCAGTCCGGGGCACGGGGAGGGACTGAGGGACGGACGGTGCCGTGAGCGAGGTGGGGCCCAGCGTCCCCGATTCCAGATTCCAGAAGCCGGACTGTCCTCCTCGTCCTCCTCGAGCGTCCAGGGCAAGAGGAGGTCACGCGTGCGTGGGTGGGTGGGTGGGTGAGGATGCTGGTCCAAGAACCTCCGGGGAGGGGAGGGGAGGGGAGTGGAGGGGAGGGGAGGAGTAGGAGAAGGAGAGGTCTCTGTGGGGCCAAGTCTGGCACTCACTGTCTGGGCCCGTGCTCCATGGGGAGGGCGGAGGAGGGCTGAAGGGGTTCGGGGAGGTTGTAGGCTGGCAGCGAGGGCTGGCGCGTGTGGGTGGGGCTCGGGTCGGGCCGAGTGGCGTGCGTGCACGCCTGCCTGTGGTTCTTGGTGTGCGCTGCAGTACAGTGTGTGTGTCTGCGGGTCCCTGGGTTCGCGTTGGCTCGGCGTCGGGTAGGCGGGCAGGTGGGCAGGGGGACAGCGTTGACAGTGGCAGCGGGCGAGCGCCGGCGGCAGGCTCTTGGAGCTTTCCGGAGCGGTGGCCGTCATCTACGGCCATACCACCCTGAACGCGCCAGATCTCGTCTGATCTCGGAAGCTAAGCAGGGTCGGGCCTGGTTAGTACTTGGATGGGAGACCACCTGGGAATGCCGGGTGCTGTAGGCTTTTTGGACTCTGCCCCGTCGTGTCATCTCTTGCTTTTGGTCACTGTCACGACCACAGCCGGCCCCTCGGGGACCAGAGACCCGGGACCAGGGCAGTCCAGCCCCATCCACACCCCACACGCCGGAAATAGCACCCCCCCCCGTCCTCCTTGCATAGGAGGAGGCTTGTCATCCCCATCACCGCTGGCTCCCGGAGCCCTCAGAGTGGGCACCGCCACACCACACCGCACCTCCCTGCAGGGCTGACTGGCTGGCTAGCTGGCAGAGTGTTGGAGGGGAGAGCCTGTCTCCATTTGCACCAAGCCCAGGATGGCCTCCAACACCCATCCGTCCCACCCATCCTGATCCAACACCGCACTTGGCTCCCACCTTGCACAGGCAGGGAGGGGGGTGGACCAGGCTACTCCACCCCTCGCCCTCACCCACTCTCTCTCCGTGGGAGGAGTCCCGGAAGAAGCCAGCCACCACCTGCCTCTCTAGCCTGCCTCAGGAGGTCTAGGGAGCTGTGGGGGCCTGTGTCAGTGTGTCTGCTTGTGTCTTGTGTCTGGTGCGTGAGTTCATGCGCTGGTATGTGTGGGTGTGAAAGCACGCAAGAGACTGTTTGACGGGTGTGAGACTGTGTGTTGCCATCTTGACTTCTGCTAATGTGCCTCTGTATGTGTGTGTGTGTGTGTGTGTGTGTGTGTGTGTGTGTGTGTAGCAGGGGCTAGCTGTTAGGGGTGCAGGCTTCCCACTCTGGAAAATTTACCGTGGGGAAGAGTGCAAACCCTCTGTGCCCCTCCGGGTGGGGACAGTGGCCTCCTGGCACGACCTTCCTGTGGGAACAGAAGATGAGCCTAGCCACCCTGGATCACTGGGCTGTGCGCCCAGCCCTCACTTCTGCCTGTGAGGTGCTGAGACAGGTAGGGAAATCACAGGCCAATAAACTGAGTCCGGTTCCTTAACGAGACAGGCCAGGCTGTGAAATGACAAAGACCTGGTAGAGTTTACAGAGGTCTGGGCTGGCGCTTTCCCAAGGAACATAAATGATCAAGTTGCAGGTGGCTGTGGTCAAGGGCTGTAGGTTGGGCGGGGCTAGGTCCCAGGCTAACTTGATTTTTTTTCCTTTAGTTTTGTTAATTATTTCTGTAGTATTTTTTATATTGCATTACTTTAGATGTTTTGTGTTTTGATTATTGTGCAGCAAAGGGATCTTCCCCAATCTGTTTGGTATTTTGGATGCTTTTCCATTAACTCTGGTTATATATTTATAATAACTGTGGCTCTTCTTACACAGGTACCTTCTTTAGTTTAGGAAATTTTCATTTAGGATTTTATTGGAAATATTTTCTAGACATTTATGCTGATTGATCTTCTTCACTCTCGCCCTCACCTTCTGCTTCTGAGGTGTTCCCTGTGCGTGTGCAGCTTGAATGCATCTCTGTGTCCTGCTCTGAGCTCTGCTGTCGTGTGCTGTGAAGGGACCTCAGGGAAGCTCTGAAATCCAGACATGGTGAGTACAGGATATCTGCCCGCAATGGGAAGGAACATGCAGCTGAGCAGTGGGTGCTGGGGTTGTGGATCCTCTATGGAGTTGAATCAGAAGCATCATTAAGATGTGACTTCCTGTGAGGTTTCTATTGCTGCTTCTTTCCTACTAATTCAGGCCATGACATCTAAATACCTTAAGTATCATGGTTGATTGTAATTCTGTCCAAAACATCTGGACTATTTGCTTTCTTGTAGCAGCATGGGTGGTTTCTGTGACTATGCAGCACCTGGGTCCAAACCTTTTGTCTTTTATAATATACATTAAGAAGGCAGGGTTAGGCTTGGACAGATGTCTCAGAGGTTAAGAGCTCTGGCTATTCTTACACAGGCCATGAGTTCAATTCTTACCAACCACACGGTGGCTCATAACTATATGTAATGTGGTCTGGTGCCCTCTTCTGGCCTGCAGGAATACATGTTCTGAGAACTTCGTATAAATAATGAATTCAATTCTTAGAAAAAGAAGATGGATATGGATCTAATAGTTCTGATTTCATACGTTAATAATTTTTGTTTTGTTTAGTTTGTTATTTTTTCTCCTATAGTTCTTTTTATATTTCTTTAAATTATATGTTTAGTGGTTTGATTGTTATGTGGCAAAAAGACACTTTCCCAATCTGTTTGGTATTTTTGATGCTTCTTGTACATTAACAGTCATCTTCTTTAGTTTAGGAAAGTTTTCATTTATGATTTCAGTGGAAATATTTATTGATTTTCTCTTCTTCTTCTTCTTCTTCTTCTTCTTCTTCTTCTTCTTCTCTTCTTCTTCTTCTTCTTCTTCTTCTTCTTCTCCTTCTCCTTCTCCTTCTCCTTCTCCTTCTCCTTCTCCTTCTCCTTCTCCTTCTCCTTCTCCTTCTCCTTCTCCTTCTCCTTCTCCTTCTCCTTCTCCTTCTCCTTCTCCTTCTCCTTCTCCTTCTCCTTCTCCTTCTCCTTCTCCTTCTCCTTCTCTCTCCTCCTCCTCCTCCTCCTCCTCCTCCTCCTCCTCCTCCTCCTCTCCTCCTCCGTCCTCCTTCTCCTCCTCCTCCTCCTCCTCCTCCTCCTCCTCCCTCCTCCTCCTCCTTCCCCTTCCCCTTCCCTTCCCCTTCCCCTCCCTTCTCCGTCTCCTTCTCCTTCTCCGTCTCCTTCTCCTTCTCCTCCTCCTCCTCTCCTCCTCCTCCTCCTCCTCCTCCTCCTCCTCCTCCTCCTCCTCCTCCTCCTCCTCCTCCTCCTCCTCCTCCTCCTCCTCCTCCTCCTCCTCTCCTCTCTTCTTCTTCTTCTTCTTCTTCTTCTTCTTCTCTTCTTCTTCTTCTTCTTCTTCTTCTTCTCTTCCTCCTTCTCCTCCTCATCTCCTTTCTCCTTCTCTTTCTCCTCCTCCGTCCCTAATATGTCTTCAGAAACTAAACTTAACTAACTGATGCAAAAGATGTTGTATGAAGAATGTACTGGCTGGTTTTGTGTGTCAACTTGACTCAGATTGGAGTTATCACAGAGAAAGGTGCTTCAGTTGGGGAAGTGCCTTCATGAGATCCAACTGTGGGACATTTTATCAATTAGTGATCATGGGGAGAGGGCCCTTTTTAGGTGGTGCCATCCCTGGACTGGTACTCTTAGGTTACATAAGAAAGCAGGCTGAGCAAGCCAGGGGAAGCAAGCCAGTAAGAAACATCCCTCCATGGCCTCTGCATCAGCTCCTGCTTCTTGACCTGCTTGAGTTCCAATCCTGACCTCCCTTAGTAATGAACAGCTGTATGAAAGTATAAGATCAATAAACCCTTTCCTCCCCAACTTGCTTCTTGGTAATGATGTTTGTGCAGGAATAGAAACCCTGACTAAGAGAAATTTGTACCAGTCTAGTGGGGTATCCCTGTGAGAACCTGGCCATTGTTTTGCGGAGGACTGTGCAAAGATTATGGGACTTTGGGTTAGAAGAACCATTGGTTGTTAAGAGCTCTGTGGAATTTTCTGTAGAAGCTTGTATGATATTGTTGAGAAGAGTTCAGAAAATGATGGCCTGGCTCGTGAAATTTCAGAAGGAAAATCTAAGATTCTTTTCAGGACTGTTGCTGTTTTGATTGTGAAGATTCAGTGATTTTTGCTTAGCTGGGGGTGAAGAATCAGCTGAGATTAACAAGATACTAGAACTATTAAAGCAAAACCAAGCAAAACCTTTTGCATTACTGGGACTATTGATGGCTCCTTCGCTGGAGCTAAGAAATTAGCAGTGATTAAGACGAGCACAGCACCACTGAGCTGAAATCTTCTGGGAAGTGTTTTCTGAGAGTACAGAGGCTGTGTTCCAGAAGTAACCACAGTTGTACTTTGTGCTGTGGTTGGAATTGATAATGTGCATATGTGTAACACAGACAGTACTGGTTCTGAAGGTGTGAAGGTGTCAAGAAGAACAGCTGAAGCTCAGCACTGTGAGAGGCCGGCCATGTAAGCCCTTTGGTGAAGGTGCAATCTCAGTTGCAATTGAAAGCCCAGGACTTAAGGGGGTCATGCATAGGAGCTGAGTCTTGGCACCATGAAAAGTGCCTATGAGAGGCTATATGTGAAGCCTAGTTATGGCAGAAAACAGCAGTGTTTTGGAGATGCCAGTGTCATGAGATGACCACCAAGAACAGCAGCAGCAGTGGAGTACAGGCAGTTGGACCCTAGAAGAAAAGTTGTGTGCTACAAAGGGCAGAGTGGGAGAAATGAACCCAGCCCTCAGAGGATCCTAGATGTTCTTGAGTTGGATTCCAGACATTGAAGCATTTAAGTTTGAGTTTTGCTTTTATTGTGACTGTACCCTGATATTTTTCCCTCTTGAAGGAAGAAAGTATTTTAGTGGAGCCCACAGTTAAGAGAATTTGAATTTTTAAAGTACTTTGAATTTTAAAAGATATTGGACGTTTTAAAGGAATTGAATTTTTAATATGTAAAGAGTATGGGACTTGGAAATTTATTTAGATCTTAGGGACGAATAAGAAAGTAAGGGTATAGGATTAATAGTGATATGTTGGTGTGTCAAGTGACAAGGGGTCAAATGTACTGGCTGGATTTGTGTGTCAACTTGACACAGGCTGGAGTTATCACAGAGAAATGAGCTTAGCTTGGGGAATTTCCTCCAAGAGATCCAACTGTGGGCCAAGTTTTTCAATTAATGATCAAGAGCAGAGGGTCTCTTGTGGATTGGGACCATCCCTGGACTGGTATTTTTAGATTTTTTTTAAGAGAGCAGGCTGAGCAAGCCAGGGGAAGCAAGGCAGTAAGTAACATCCCACCATGGCCTCTGCACCAGCTCCTGCTTCCTGACCTGTTTGAGTTCCAATCCTGACTTCCTTTACTTATGATCAGCAGTGTGGAAATTTAAGCTGAATAAACCCTTTCCTCCAGAACTTGCTTCTTGGTCAAGATGATTGTGCAGGAATAGAAACCTTGACTAAGACAAGGGTAATGAAAATGAGTAGCAGTTGAGCCTTGCCAGTATGAGAGGCCAGGAAAGGTCAGTGGAGAGGTGAAGACACAGGGGCAGTTGAAGGTTCAGGACTGAAGAGATTTTGAAATGAAGCTGGGCCTTGCAGAGCTGTGTGTGACTGTGAGTGTGTGTGTGTGTGTGTTTGTTGGGGGTACATGCTAGTCCTGATCTGGATACCCATTTTCTATTTTCTTATCATGGAGGTTGGCCATTTTTTATGTCTGAGTGTATTCTTCCTTTTCTTTTGGAGCAACATGGAAACACAGTTTTGCCATTGGGAAGGCAGTGGTGAAACTTTTTGGATTGTTGAAGAACTTTCTTGCCTTCCTTTAAAAACAAAAGAAAACTAGAATTGCCCATCTGTTGAGTCTGGAATTCAAAACAGTGAAAAATATATAACAGCATTTTATCATCACCATCATCATTATTATTATTGATTTTCAAGACAGTTTGTGTGTGTGTGTGTGTGTTTGTTTGTGTGTGTGTGTGTGTGTGTGTGTGTGTGTGTAGCCCTGGCTGTTCTGGAACTTGCTCTATAGATCAGGCTGGCCTTGATCTCACAAGAGATCCACCTGCCTCTGCCTACAGAATGCTGGGATTAAAGATTTACACCACCACCACCACCACCACAAGTCTTAAGAGTGCAGGAGAAAGGCATTTCACTTTTTTGGTGACATGCTGATCTTCATGTTTGGGGAAATTTAATTTACAGTTATGATGAGAATTAAATATCTGGGTGCTTAAGATATTGTTCATCTCCCTGTAGAAAGGATTGTAAGTTGACATCACTTAATCATGGCTTTACCTGTTTTGCTCACACAGATGGCAGACACGGCAGTACCCTCAGCATTGCTGATGGAGACCGTGCTTACAATAACATTGGCTGAGTTGGACAACACATTTGTATTAGGCATTAGGGATTCCATACAGCACCAGTATCCAGATATCACTTTGATAACTTTCATGGCTGCTGCTTTTGCCTGGCGTGGCAGAGATGATGAGAGTTTATTTGTTAAACAAATGAGATAGTGGAGTTGATGTGTTAAGCAGGGAGCCTGGCATCCAATAAGCTATCGAGTGCCTTGGGAATGGTTATATGGCAAGCTTAGGCTGAGCCTTATTCAAGTATGCATAGGTATATTTTAAAATAACAGTAGTGCATTTAACATGTTGACAGACACTAAAATTAAATTTCTTACAGGAAATAAGGCAGCTTTTTCCATTAACTTTGAAAACTAACATAAAATAATTATGAGTGAATGTCCCAGATGTCTAGAAAAGACAAAGATATATAAGTTTTGACTGTTTTCCCATTAAAGGCCTCAGAAATAGATAAGCTATGAATAGGCTTTGATTTTCAAACTAAAACCTTAATATTTTTTATTTAAAAAAAAACAACAAACAACTTTGGAAGTGGGAATGGCCTCTCAGTCAAATGCAGAAGTGTGACTCCCAAGGCTCAGGCACTGAGCTTGCTGGGAATTAAAGTGCTATTGACTTGTCAGGGTGAGATGAGGCTGTGGGGGAAGATGATCTGGATGGTTACTCAATGGATTGGTAAGGGGATGGCCTTGGAACTTGTCTGAGAAAGGTGGGACATTTTGCATGCTTGTCAAGGGCTTTTGTTTGTTTGTTTGTTTGTTTGTTTGTTTTTTGAGACAGGGTTTCATCATTAGCCGTAGCTGTCCCTAGATCTTTTTCTGTAGACCAGGCTGGCCTCAAATTCACAATAGATCCACCTGTCTCTGCCCCCCAAGTGCTGGGATTAATGGTGTGTACACCACTGATTTTTCTGTCCAGGTTCATTTTAAATCCGGGAAGACATAGATTAACAGTGAGAGACACCTGAGACCACATGACAACTGCTAAGTGCAAAACCTGTTCTTGCTGTCGTACTGCTTAGTTGCAGCAGTAGTGTTACTAGAGAGGTTTAGAAGAGTGGTAACTTCAGAAGCCAAACAGTTAGCTCAGTGGCAAAACTTTTGGTCCAGAGTTTGTATACTGTGTTTGCAGATATCACTGTAGAGCACTAAGGCCTGCCAGTGTTATTTAATATTCACTCTGAGAAAGGAGTTCAAGCTCCATGTCCACAGGTTGCTGAGTTGAAGTAACTTGCTTTAATTTCTAAATGTTGCCTCAAACCATTGTTATTAAACTGAAGTCCATTGAGTAGTGTGTGATATTTATTAACTTGAGTGTTTTGAGACAGGATCTTGCTGTATAGTCTAGAGGTGCCCTAGAATTCACTGTGTCTTCTAGGTTGGCTGGATCTCACTGCAATCTCCTGGTTTATAAGTGCTCAGTGATGTGTGTGTGTGTGTGTGTGTGTGTGTGTGTGTGTGTGTGATGGAGGCAGTGTATGCGTGCCTTACCTGGGTAGGCCTATGCTTTTAAAGAAGCTCTTCAGTGCCTGAGGAAGGATGAGGTGTGTCCTGACCTCAGAGTAGGTAATAAATTGATCAGCAAATTCTAACTAATAACAAGGACATTTTATTGCCATTCTTTAATAAGCTTAAGAATTTCTTTACATGCAGTGTGTTTGTGAGCTTGGGAAAACTGATGTTGTGAGTCATATTTACTCTTCTTTTGTATGTGAACTGGGCCCCATAATAATGCAAAGGTATTGACCATCTTGGAAATCAAGGTTCGTGGATAACTTCCTTTCCACTTTCATTGGGGTAGAAAAGATTTTGATATTATAAAAAGAATATTAGGAAGACAGATGAGTGAAAGGATAGAAGCTTAGTTCACACAGCACAACAAACAAATCCTTTGTCTTAATCCTGAGACTAACCCTAACCCTGACATTTCTTCATTGTGTAATAGTGATTCTATTGACTCAGTGAGACCATCAAGAAAAAATAGTGGCCAACTTAAACCTATAAGTGAGCCTAACTCTGGGACTTATCCTAAATCTCTAATCCGATCTTAATACCTTAATTTCCTGAGCATCCTAACCCTAAAACCCTTATCCTGATCCTAACCATTACCCTCTAACCATAACCCTAATGCTAACACTGGCTTCTGTGGGGGGTGTTTCTTCATTATACATTTTGAAGTGAGAAACCCTTTCTTAATCTTGATCTTTTGAGATGTTCTGATCCACCTTTGATCTAGGCTGTAGATTTTTTTTTGCAACCTACATTTGGAGAGGTCATTTTTGTTTTTTTTTGTATTTGTACTACTTTAATAAACAAAACAAAGGTGATTTGTTTGATTTTGTTTTTACTTTACAACTGGCATTAGGAGGTACTTATTTCTTATGAATTCTGCTATATAATAAAGACAAGCTGTAATATCCTGCAACATGAAATCAAAAAGTCCTGTTTTTTTCTTTTTTTAAATATTTTTATTTTCTATATTCTTTCTTTTTTCCTAACTTCCCTTGACTCACATCCTTTATTGGGACATTCTATTAACTGCACTTTCTATATACATAGAAAGATTAGTTTTTTTCTATGATTTGAGAAAGGCTGGTCTAGAAAATCTCTGCTAATCTTACTGTCTTTTTTCTCTAATTTGTCAATGATGAAATTTGCTGACTAGTAATGGTGCTCAACAGTGATTCCATTATGTTTCTGGCTTTTCTCCCGGGGTTGTTTTATATCTATCATCTGATGAAGGAAGCTTCACTTTTCCTGATCCCAGCATTTAGCCATAATCAAAACTCTTGGGGCTTTTTTGGTTTACTTTTTTGTTTGCTTTGATTTTTTTTAGACAACTTTTTTAGACAACTCTATGTAGCCTTGGCTTTCCTGAACTCACTCTGTAGACCAGGCTGGCCTGGAACTCAGAACTTTGCCTGCCTCTGCCTTCCAAGTGCTAGAATTACAGGCATGCACCACCACTGCCAGGCTAAAAATCTAGTTAGTAAAAATAATTTTTTAATGTTAGTAACCTGCAGCATGAATTGGGTCATCCTTTCCTGGATCAAATAGGTTCCTCCATCTCACCTTGAGTAATGGTCTATGCAAGCTACTCATCTTGATTATGGGAAAAAGACTAGTGCTTTGAGAAAAGCTCAGGGAAGGTCAGAAGTCTGATTCTGGTATGCACAGCATCATGTGCTTACAGAGGGGAGGAACAGGCAGTGGACCAGCCTGAGCTGGAATGTTGTGTCCTCTCCCAGCCCTGGGTGAGTGAGATTTCTCTTGGAATCTTATTTCAAATGCTAATAGAGTGAAAGCCACTCCTGATATGTGGAAATGATCCGGCCCTAGAAAGGAAGCAGACTTTAACCTGAGGAGGAGTAAAACTCAGTGGCTAATCAAGGCCTCCAAACAGAGCTGCCAGTCAGACAAAGATGTGGCATCTTCTTGCACTTCTGTGTGTTCACTGTGGCTGTGCAGTTTGAATGGTTCTGTGTCCTGCTCTGAGCTCTGCTGTTGTGTGCTCTGAGGGGACCTCAGGGAAACTCTGTAATCGTGACATGGTGAGCATAGGACAATAGGGAATAACATGAGGCTCAGGGAGGACCCTTGGGTGGTGGGTCCTCTCTCGTCTGGATAGGAAACCTCAGCATGATGTGACAACCTGTGAGGTTTCTAGTGGTGCTTCTTACTTGATAGTTCAGGTCATGATATCTTAATAACTTCAGTATCATGGCTGATTGTAATTATGTCCAAAACATCTGGATCAGTTACTTTTTTATAGAAGCATGTGTGGTTTCTGGGACCACCTGTGTCCAAACCTTTTTGTCTTTTATAATATACTTTAAGAAGGCAAAAATAGGCCTGGAGAGATGGCTCAGAGGTTAAGTGCTCTGGCTGGTTAAGTACACAGGCCATGAGTTCAGATTTTAAGCAATCACATGTTGGCTCCTAACCATATATGTTGGGATCTGGTGCCCTCTTCTGGCCTGCAGGAATACATGCAGGGAGAACATTGTATAAATAATGAATTAATTCCTTTAAAACAAAAGAACGGATATGAAACTAATAGTTCTGATTTCAAACATTAATAGTTTTTGTTTTGTTTAGTTTGTTATTTTGTTTCTGCTGTAGTTTTTTTTATATTTCTTTAAATTATGTGTTTAGTGTTTTGATTATTATGTGGCAATGGGACACTTTCTCAATCTGTTTGGTAGTTTTGATGCTTCTTGGGCAGTAACAGGCACCTTCTTTAATTTAGGACAGTTTTCATTTATGATTTTATTTGAAATATTTTTTAGACCTTCATGTTGATTCATCTTACTCATGCTTCATCTGCCATTTTCCTTTGCTATACTTCTTCCCTCTGTGGGCACTATCTCTCACTTTTTCTATCATTCTTTCCTCTACCCTTTTGTGTTTTAAGTACATACTTTTAAATATAGATGGCTCACCACTGGAAAAGCAGTAAGTACCTAAGTACTTATCTTCCTTTTTCTATAATTACTGTCATTGCATCAAGTTAACTACCAATTTTGTTCTTTATTAGAAAAAATGTATTATGTAGAAAATAAAAATTCTATGGAACCCAAGAAATTGCTCATATTTCTGGGTACATACTGAAACTTCAATTCACGTACATTCCTCATTAAGTGTGTAATGTTGACTTATTTTCTGTCAAGACAAAGTCTGTTTTTGATGCTAAGTGAACTGGAAAACCATTGTTTCAGAGTACAGTTATTTAGAATCCCACTCCATATACAGTGTGTTAGTGTGTATGTGTGTGTGTGTGTATTTTGTGTGTGTGTGTGTGAGTGCTCACACACTCTTGTATATTCATGTGTCCCTACAGTCATTTTCTAGTATAGGAGATCTGATTACCACAGGTATAATGGGAGGCTGATGGTTATTAATTGACAAGGAAACAGTTATATGGCTCTATTCTGCAGAAGAGAGGAAAAGGAAGGAATGCTAATTTGAGTGGTTTGTGGGGGCCATTGCTGTGCTAATTTTGAAAGTAATGTGAAGAGAGCTAAGATCTCTGATTCTATAGGACTAGGTATCATTCATGCTAAAGGAATGTGAGATGTTTCGAGGTAGACCAATATGGATGTCCCCCAAATTGAAGTCCTTAGGAAAAAAAATGAGAGTATACAGAAAGCAGTCTAAGAGACCATGAAGCCTGCAGCTTTTCCCCAGAGGAAGTGGTGAAAGAGTACTCAGACAGGCTCCTTGGCAGTTCCTCTAATTGAGGAACACTCCAAAAATTTGGTTGATAATTGAATTCTGTGGAGCCAAGAATACCGTTCCCCTCAAAAATGGTGCTATAGGAGTTAAACAAACATAAGATGATTGTTGTTTCTGGGATCCACATGGGAACCACACAGTCACAGTTTACCTCAGAGCTCATTTGTAAGGATTTAGTATTGCTGAAGTAACACAAAATATGCAAGTCCTTTCCATAGTACTATATGTTCAATTCATTGGGTGTCTCTCAGAAAGAACTTTCCTCAAATACAAAGAAGAGGGCGTGTTTCTTCAGAAAGAGATCAAGTGTCTTGATTTAGCTGCCCCTCAAGAATAAGCAAACCAGAATAGTCAGTGCCCTTGAATATCTCAGAAAAATGTAGTTGGAGCAAGTGAGGTAAGAATGGGATGCATTAGTAGAGACTTCAGAGACAGAAAATATTTCATAATGAGGGCATGGTCCCTGGATGTTTCTACCTAAATATTCATATTTCCTTTCCTGCCACAGTCTTTGATAGGTGCGCTCTCTCTCTCTCTCTCTCTCTCTCTCTCTCTCTCTCTGTGTGTGTGTGTGTGTGTGTCTGTCTGTCTATCTGTATGTGTGTTGGGGGGGACACAGTAGGTTACCTGTTTTCTTTTTTATATTGTTTTGTCTGGGTGAGATGAAGTTGTGGGGAAAGATGATCTGGATGGGTCCTCAATGGATGGGTAAGGGCATGGCCTTTGAGCATGTTTGAGACAGGTGGGACATTTTGCATGCTTGTCAAGAGTTTTTGTTTGTTTGTTTGTTTTGAGATAGGGTTTCATCATTAGCCCTGGCTGTCCCTAGATCTTGTTCTGTAGACCAGGCTGGCCTAAAGCTCACAAGAGATCTGCCTGCCTCTGCCTCCCAAGAGCTGGGATTATAGGTGTGTACCACCACTGATTGGCTGTCCAGGTTCTTTTTAAAAGTGGGAGGACATAGACGAACAGTGAGAACCACCTGATATCACGTGGCAACTGCTAAGTGCAAACACTGTACTTGATGTCCTCCTGTGTAGTTGAAGCCATAGGGATACAAGAGGAGTTTAGAAGGTTGGTAACTTAAGCAGCCAAGCTGTTAGCTCAGTGGCGAAACTTTGGCCCATTTTTTGACTGTGTTTGTAGTTATCACTGTAAAGTCGTAAGTTTGGCCACTGTTATTTAAGATTTCCTCCGAGAAAGGAATCCAAGCCCCGTGTCCAGAGGTTGCTGCATTGAAGTAACTTGAGGTAATTTCTAAATGTCACCTGCAAACTTTGTTTTCAAACTGAAGTCCTCTGAGTAGCATACATGTAGAATGTGATGTTTTAACTTAAGGGTTTTGAGACAGGATCATGGTGTGTAGTCTAGGGCTGCCCTAGAACTCACTATGTCTTCTAGGTTGGACAGAGCTCACTGCAGTCTCCTGGTTAACAAGTGTCCAGTGATGTACGTGTGGTGGTGGCAGTGTATGTGTGCTTTTGTTGTTGTTGTTTGTTTGTTTGTTTGTTTTTCTTTTGAGACAGGGTTTCTCTGTATAGCCCTGGCTGTCCTGGAACTCACTCTCTAGACCACGTTGGCCTCGAACTCAGAAATCCACCTGCCTCTGCCGCCCAGAGCGCTGGGATTACAGGTGTGTACCACCATCACCTTGCTAGGCTTATGCTTTTAAAGAAGCTCTTCAGAGCCTGTGGAGGGATGAGGTGTGTCCTGACCTCAGAGAAGGTAATAATTTATCAGCAAGTACAAACTAATAACAAGGACATTTTACTGCCATTCTTTAAAAAACTTAAGAATTTCTTTAGGTGCAGTATGTCTGTGAGCTTGGGAAAACTGATGTTGTGAGTCATATTTACACTTCTGTTGTATGTGAACTGGGCCCTATAACAATGTAAAGATATTTCCCATCTAGGAATTCTAGGGTCATGGAAAACTCACTTTCTACTTCCATTGGGGGCTGGTAAGATTTGATATTATGAAAAAGAGGACTAGGAAGACAGATGAGCGAAAAGATAGAAGCTGAATTCACACAGCACCACAAACAAACCTTTGACCTAATCCTAAGACTAACCCTAACCCTGACATTTCTTCTTTGTGTAATAGGGGTACTATTGATTGAGTGAGACCATCAAGAATAATAATGGCCACCTTAACCCTGAAACTCACCCTGGGTCTTATCCTAAATCTCTAATCCTATCTTAACCCCTTAATTTCTGAAGCATCCTAACATTAACAATCCTTGTTCTGATCCTAACTATCACCCTCTAATCCCCTAACCCTAACTCAAATGTTGGTTACTGTGGAGGTTGTTTCTTAATTATACCTTTTAAATAGAGAAACCCTTTCTTACTCTTGATCTTTAGAGATGTTCTGATATACATTTGATCTAGGCTATAGATGCTTTTTCAACCTATATATGGAAACGTCATTTTGGTTTTTTGTATTTTTACTACTTTATTTTAGAAAAAAAAAGGTGATTTGTTTGACTTTTCTATTTTGAAACTCGCATCGAAAGTAATAATTTCCTAAGTATTCCCTGTAAGATCTTGCAATGTGAAATTAACAAGTCCTTGATTTATTTAAATTCCCTTGGCTGACAGAGTTTATCAGGACATTCTGTTAACTACCCTTTCTATATAAAGAGAAAGATTCATTTTCTCTATGATTTGAGATAGGGTTATCTAGAAAAATCTATACTAATCCACCTGTGTTTTTTTTTTTTTCTTTACGTTGCCACTGATGAAAATGTGCTGGATAATAATAGTGCT